>NC_054386.1:4152500-4230000 GCF_017654675.1 Xenopus laevis
ACAATTTTCCTGAGCTACTGCTTATATAAGCATTCAGGAGTCTTTAGACTCCTCATTAGGGCAGTGATTCAAGGCTTGTTTATAGATATCTCTCCCTGGATGTGGTTCCTCATCCTCTCCCAGTTGACCACAACCTGTGACCTGATTGTGATGTAGCCTCACATTTTATAGTCTACCAGGAGCAAGGAGCAATCTAGTAAATGGGTTTTCCTAGAAGAAAGAAGGTCACCCCTAACACAATCTGAACAGCTATAATTTCCCGTTCTTTAAAATAGAATCTGCAATTCAGATGACTGTGTTAGCATTAAATGTGTAGTTTGGGATTTAACATTGACTTCATGATCACTGACATGGTCATCTTTGTAGGAGATCAAACAATTCTAATGATAGAGTTAAAGTATATACAGCATAATTAAACCCTATAACAACTGTTGAGTAAATTAGAAGGACAAGAGTCTGGCTGTATTCCCTGTAAAAATAAAGAATATAGCTCTCTGGATTGTGGCTTTGTGATTGTAGAGTTAACTGAGCTTTCAATTAGAGCCAAACAGTAGATTCTTATTTGAGGAAGGGAGAAAGGAAATAGTCTGAACAAACCCATCTAAACTAACTAAGGCACTACCATGCCTGTGAACAAGCCCTAGACTGCAGTAAATTAGCTTCTGTGTTTCAAAAGGAAAGGGAAAACCTTTATACTTAGGTACTTGTATTGGTTTACATTCTGTTCTTTAAGAGCACACCTTTCCTCATGAGACAACTTCGGGCGACTTCTGAAAAGTGCCGATTGTGCCTTCCCTCAGGCGATTTTCATTTTAGCCGGCGGAGGGCAAGGGTAAGTCAGAGGGTAAGGTAGATTGTCGCTACAAAGAGGAGGAGGTTTGTCACTGGGGCGACTAATCTCCCCGAATCTGCTCGTGTGGCCAGACCCTAAAGTAATTGTATCATTAATAAACTTGTTTATTAATAAGCACTGGACAAATTTGCACCTGGGCAGTAACCCAATCAGTGATTGAGTAAACCAGCTGTAGATTGAACAGTGAAAGCAATCTTTGGATTGGCTGCCATGAGTTACTGCCCAGATGCAAATTTGCCCAGTATTTATAAATGAGCCTCATTGTGTCAATGCCTTTAAAAGCTGCTATTCTGTGATCTGGGACCATATGTACGGAAGAGCCAATAGCTCTGTTACAGTGACTCTGTGATAGGATCCTTTTTATTTATCATAGAATGGAACTTTGTAATTTTTCCTTCTGTCTGGGAAACTCAGTAGAACAGTATGCCTAATGATAGATAATGGCAAAGAAAACTATACAAGGGTTGATAAAACAGTGGGAAAAGCAGTTATAAGGTTGTCAGAAAAGCTTAAAGGGTTAGGAAGACAATAAGCTAGCAATGATGAAAAAAGAGAAAGTGAAAGCTAAAAGTGTAAACAGAGAAGGACAAATGATGAAGAGACAGCGACATAAAATAAAACAAAATAGAAAGAGAGGAATTAGAAATAAATATAAAGGGTTAAGTTCACTAGAAGCTCTTCGTAATGCCCCATACAGGCGCCTCAAAGACTCCCCTCACCTACCAGAGGTTATGGCACTCCCCATACGCTTATGGGGGAAACGATATAAACCTGCAGATCTGCCCCCTTCCCATATTTCTCCTAAACTTCCTCTGTGGAAGAACACTAATCTCCCTCATTTTAACAGTTTGCCGGATTTCCAGTATTGGCCGAACTTGGGCGTCAGACATATCGGTGACCTAATCAATGGAGAGTTGTTCATGTCCTTAGAACAGCTAAGTGGGAAGTTACTCAATCCTACCATTCAACTTTATCGCTATCTGCAATTACGACATGCCTTTAAGGCTCAATTTGGTTCCTTAACTATCACTTGGGTCAGCTCGAAACTTGAATCTAGACTATGGGATCCACAAACCAAGAAACTGCTCTCTGATATATATAGGCTACTCCTGGACCCAAATGTAGACCCGTTTACTAAGTCCTATCCAAATGGTCTCAATATATCCCAGAACTTGATCATGAGAAATGGGAGGAGGCTACTGGAAGTATATATGGGTCCTTGATATCCACTCGGGACAAAATGATAAAATTTAAGGCTATACACCAGCTATATATTACTCCTCTTAGATTGAAACAAATGGGTAGGTCGGTGGATGGAAAATGTCATAGATGTCAAACCCTCAATGCAGGATTCTTTCACATGGTGTGGGAATGTGAGGTAGTTTCTCGCTTTTGGTCAGCGGTTGTTCAATATTTAAGCCAAAATCTTGATCTCCCGGGAGTAAAATCCCCGTTGGTGTGTCTCTTAGGGGTGGTAGAGGAGTTGGTGCCTCTGAACAAAACCAGGAATCTATTACGGGCTACACTCTTTTATGCCAAAAAGTTGGTGGTGATGAGGTGGATGAGTCCATACCCTCCCAATATCAAACAGTGGCGGGAATTAATAAACAAGACGCTACCACTTATTAAATTGACCTACATTGCCAGAGGTTCCCCCACAAAGTTTGATAAAATTTGGACTTCCTGGGTTGATGCCAATCCCAGAATTTCACTCCCTGACTCACCACAATATTGGATAAGATTCATTATGCCTGATCTACATATGCTATGATACTGACTTGTACTTGTATTAATGTCTCGGTGCACAGCCTTGTATGTGTCTGTTTTTGTTGTGTGTTTTAAAAACCAGAAATAAACATCTTTAAAAAAAAAATATAAGGGGTTAAGCAAGATGTAGTTATGTGATAAAGAAATGGAGACCAACAAAAAAAGATAAGAAAGACAGATCGGAACTGGAAAGAAATACAGTTTTCAGAAATGTGTTTCCTAGTCATGGCAAATGGTAGAGCGAAAGTGGGTAAATGTGATACATTGGTAGATGTAATATTTTTATAATAAGGCAAACTTTCAAGATGCCTGTGCTGTTGGACAAGGGGTGATCTCCAGCACTGATTTTATAAATAGTGCAGGGATCTTCCAAAAAAAAAAATATATATATATATATATATATATACATTTTTGCCCAATATATACATAGTCCAAAATCAGCCCTTCTACTGAATTGGGATTAGGTTGTCCTAAGGGTAATGGCACATTATTATATATTGTGGAGAACTGACATTCTGTCTGATAAATATATTTAGCGTTGTGCCATTCCCCATATGTAGAGGCACTGATTATTAAAAGAAAATGTTACTTTCTGTGAGGTGTGTGTGGACTCACAAATTGACCGCATGTGTGGTCAGGTAAATATAGGCTTTTGTTTAACCAGAGCTTATAACAACAATCTTCCGGCACATTTGTGAACATTATGACTCAAATACATGGAAGTAGTTATGTTAAACACAAAGTCACAAAGCCTGGACTGTTATTTAATATGCTAGTAAGGTGGCTCTCTGTGGGAGGAAAGACTTTGAGTGCTTGTTACTTCAATGGCTTCCCCACCGTGGAGAAGTGACTTTACTGCATAATAAAGGAGACTTAGCAAGAGCAAATACATCTCAGTTGAAGCATCTGGGGAAAAAATTGCAAACGGCTGGATAATGGAAATATGAACGCAAATTCTTTAGATGAATACTAATGTTTTTTTATGCAACTAAAGCTTGCCTTTCAGTCAGGAATTTAAAAATAAGCACCTGGTTGGAGGCCACTGGGAGCAACATCCAAGGGGTTGAAGAGCAACATGTTCTCACAAGCTACTGGTTGGGGATCACTGCCCTAGCGCAAAGCTGTAACAGGTACCGCTTTCTCTGCATATACCTTCCCCTACTCTGTCTGCAAATTTTGGTACTGTCTTAAAATGCATGGATGTTATGTAGATCTTTGTGTCTATAAAGGTTATTTACAATTTCCCTACTATATTAAGCTCATTACTGCATTTAAAAAACTTTTAAGGAATGTTATATGCTTTATATAAAATAGTTGACTTCAGTGATCACTTCCTTTTTCCCTGGACATACTCCATATCAGAACTAGCTGATATGGAGTATGTCCAGGAAAGGAAAATTACGGTAAGTATGATACAATTTTCCCTTTTCCCTGGACATACTCCATATCAGCTAGTTCTTATATGGAGTATGTCCAGGAAAGGAAAATTACGGTAAGTATGATACAATTTTCCCTTTTTAATCTTACATTACCTGAGTTGAAACTATAGAAAACTTACCCTACAGAGTTTTGCAGTCAGAGCAGAAGGGAAATGCCAAGCAAAACTCACAGAAAGTAACCAGAGAACTTGCAATTGATAGCAGCCTGGCCTATGGGGTGTGCAAACAGCAGGAAATACAATACGCAGAATTTGTTATCCTTTGGGATACAATTTACAAACAGGCAAATTGACTCACACAGTTTGTAATCAACAGGGAAACTGAACTAAAGAGTTGTAAACAACAGGGACACTAGAGTTATCAAACTTGCATTCCGGCTGACCTGCAGAGTTTCTAATCAATTGCAAATGTAGGATTTAGAATTTGTATTTGGAAGGGATTCTAAACAAGTACACTTGCAATAAACAAGGAATCTGAATCTAACCCAAACATTTGTGAAACTGGAATGATCAGCAGAGCCTGAAAGAAAATTGAAAAACACTTAATGGTAATAGGAAAGTTGTCCAAAGAGCTTGCTATTGCTAGACATGCCCTATATGTTCAACAGTATGTGGACACACTTATATTTGTTGGAAATATTTAATTTTATGACTACAAGCAAACCAAATGCTGAAACCAGTTTTCTGTACAGTTGTAGTTCCTGCTGGTCCACATTAATGAGTTTCTGTAACCGTCGGCACCCAACACCAGAACAAATGCCAAGCACCCTGGTCTCGGCTCGTGCTTCACCTGTAGTGTGACCGCCTTTGGCCTCGGGAGGAGCCCTCAGCTACTTGGATGCCACCTGGACTTAAACGAGAGGTGCAAGGCTAGAGTTTCTGGACAGGCAGAAGGGCACAACTGTATTAAAGTCTTTTGGGCAGAAGGTCAAGGTACAAGGCGTTAGGCAATAGAGTAGTCAGATCGGGTCGGGGCAGGCAGAGAATAATTGTAGTCAGGCAGGCAAGGATCGAACCAGATAGTCAATCAGAGGGTTAAGCAGAATCGAAGTCAGTAATCAGGCAAGGGGTCAGGATACAGAATGAAGAGTCGTCAAAAGCCAGGCAGGGGTCAAAACAGGGAATCAGAATCAGGTTCAAACAGAATAGCAACAGCTAACAGCACCAGGCAACAAATCCTATCACGGGCGAGGCCCTGTGGCTTTATTAAGCCTTTTATACTTTTCAAATTTGGCACCATTGCTTGCTGGTGTCATCACGCCAGCACGCCTGCGCCTTTAAATAACAAGGAGGCCCGCGCACCCTTAGGGATCCAAGATGGCGCCACACCACTGGACCGCCAGGGTAAATTGGATTCACTACAGTTTCTAGGTAGGGAAACCCTAAGATGGCCATACATGGGCAGATAAAGCTGCCAATATCAGTCCTTTAGACCAATTCGGCAATTTATCTGCTCATGTATGGGGACTTCCGACGGGTCTTTCCTGATCGATATCTGGCCACGATATTGAACGGGAAGGTTTAATTTTTTGCTGACCAACCTGTCGGAGCCCATTGCTCCTCGTCCCAATCCGATCGTTTAGCCCTAGGGCTGAATGTTCAGATTACCCCGATATAGCCCTGCCGTTGGTGGGCATATCGGTGAAAGATCCGCTCATTTGACAATGTTGCCAGACGAGCAGATCTCTTCATGTATGACCAGCTTAAAGTAGGGCAAGAAAGAAATAATTATATGCAGGAAATAATTATCGTTGAGGTACAATTTCTATAAGCAAAGGGAATACCAACATCCTTTAGCTCCCAGAAACCCTGATAGATGCACTAAATATGCTGAGACACCATGCTATAAGATGACTTGTCCAGGGTCACAAGTAGATCTCACATTAGTAAAGTATGGGCTCTACTGATACTAGTCCGGGAAGGTGGTTATTGAGCCGAAATAGAGGTTACAGTATTACACATAGAGAGAGAACAATTGTCTTAATTCAGCTGACATTTAGAGCTAATGGCTGATTAATTGTTAACTGTTATGACTTTCTGTTTTTGACTATTCAGAGCTCATTTCGTTGGTTGCTATGGATTATAATGTATGCTAATTTAAGCATTGTGAAGTTGTTTTTCTTCTGGTTGCTACCATGATACATCTTCATGAACAACACTATAATAAATGCGGCTGATTTCTTATATTGAAAAAAATGCTTCAGATGGCCAATCATTTAGACTGCGAGCATGGTAGTGAGAGAGCTGGCATGCACAACTAATATACTCATTTTTATTTCCTTTTTGGAGTCTCTGCACGTAACTTTTGTGCTTTTGCAACATTTTGAAAATACAACACGTCAGTCCTTGGTAAAGTTGAAAAGTAGAACATCTGATGAATGTTTATTTTTCTGGACAATTGCAAGTACTCTCAACAAAGAATATTGTATTCAGAAGAGAAACTGAATAAGAAAAACTTTGGTTAGGAAGAGGATTACAAAGTGAAACTATACTGTGCAAATACAGTTTGCGGTGCCAATGTGTTGCTATAGATAAAAGTTAGATAAATCAAAGATTGGAATACAAATATCATTCTTTTCACGTTATCACCAGTTGTCAGGAAATATTTTGCATTCTTTCCTGACTTTTTTTTATTATTTGTATTTACAACTTTTACGTACACTTGTACTAGAATCAGGGCCAAGTGACAAACTTTTTCTACCTTCATCCCTCGATCATAAGCAAAAGTGATAGAAGGTCTGAAAAAGCTGAGTATTTATACATTGGTGTGAATATGTTCTGAGACTCTAAACAAGTAGAATGTAGTACCCCATTTATAAGTGTCAGAGAAGTAACATTTTCTACTTCATCAACATAGAAATTGCCTATTTATAAAGGCTCAAAAAGCTTCTGTTGAAGTCTGGGTATGTCAAAGTCATTGTGGAAATAGAAGTACCAAAATGTTACTGAAATCCCATTATTTCACACATTTGGTTGAATATGTTCTAGAAGTCTAAAGGATTAGAATTTAGGGCACTATTAATAACTGTCAAGGAAGTACATTGTTTGTTTTGTCAGATTCTAACAACATAGAGGCTGCCTATTTATAAGGCCCCAAAAAGCTTCTGTTAAGGTCAGGCCATGTCATTGTGGAAGTAGTAGTTCTAAAAATATTAATAACATCCCATTATTTGAACAGTTTCAGCAAAATGATAATCTGGTAGTAAACTCTCACTTTCCCCAAAAGAAGTTATTCATCCTCCACCTCGAAATAAGGCTGAGATCGGCAACATGTACATGAAACATTTCTGTGGAAGTTTTATTACTAGATGAAGATGGAAACATCTGCAAAATTTGGAGATTTTACTCTTAATTATAAAACCATTGTAAGGACCAGCCGGAACTTGAACATTACAGAATGACTCAGCCAAAATGCAGGAAGCCTTTGGGGAAGCCCTCCATGCCTTCAAGTCCCGTTGTTGAACTGCAACTCCCTTGGGATGGGGAAGATGAGGCCGAAGGTCAGGATACCACCGCTGACTACTGAGATGCTAATCTCTACCCTCCTTCTTCGCCTAGAGGTACGTGAGAGGAAGCAGGACTATATTATTCAAAGTCTGCATTTTCTTTCTGACAAGCTGGATGCAGTTCAGCAAAACTTTGCTTCACTTCCCGTGTTAGTTCCATGCTTCAGTTCCTGTGTCAGCTCCCTGCTTGCAGTCTGCTTCAGTTCCCATGTCTGTTCCATGCTTGCAGCCTGCTTCATTTCCTGTGTCAGCTCCATGCTTACAGTCTGCTTCAGTTCCCGTGACTGCTCTTCCTTCCTTGCAGCAGCCGCTGCTCACAGCTCCAGAGGGGCCTAGCTCCAGAGGGGCCTATCCTGCAGCAGCCACTGCTCACAGCTCCAGAGGGGTCTTCCTTGCAGCAGCCGCTGCTCACAGCTCCAGAGGGGCCTATCCTGCAGCAGCCTCTGCTCACAGCTCCAGAGGGGCCTATCCTGCAGCAGCCTCTGCTCACAGCTCCAGTGAAGCTTCTCTGGCAACTGTCTTCCCAGCCAGTGTCCGTTTCCGTGCCAGCTTCCCAGCTAATGTCTACCCTGGCCTCCGGGCCTGTGGACCTGTCTGCCCTTGGCTCCGAGCCTGAGGCCCTTTCTGACCTGGCCTTCGGGCCTGGGAACCTCTCTGCCCTGGCCTTCAGGCTTGAGGACCTTTCTGCCCTGGCTTTCGGACCTTTCTGCCCTGGCCTCCGGGCCTGAGGACCTTTCTGCCCTTGCTTCCGATCTTGAGGACCTTTCTGCCCTGGCTTCTGGGCCTGAGGACCTGTCTGCTCCTGTGATGGCTTCCCAGCCAGTCTGTGCTCCTGTGATGGCTTCCCAGCCAGTCCGCGCTTGTGTGATGGCTTCCCAGCCAGTCCGTGCTCTTGTGCCAGCAGCCCAGCCGGTTCCAGGCTCCATGCCAGTTCCCATGCCAGTGGTTCCTGTAATTGCACTAAAAAGATGGGGACTATCTGACTTTGGGATCGCCCGGTGGTCGATCCTCAAGGGGGTGTATATAGCACCGACATATTTTGCAGCACTGACTTAACTCCCTAACCCTCTGGCAGTGAGATTTATAGTAAAACAGGTTAAAAAAAAGCCTTTGAAATCATCTATATCAATAATGATTTAGTTAGAGTTACCAGGGAAATGATCTGTAATATAATCCAGTGTCTTCATTTTCATACTAACTTCCTGCTTTCTCACTCTTCCTTTAAAATGCACACAGCTGTTTATTATGCAACGTTTATTATGCAACTAGTAGAAATGTGTTATCCTAGAGGGAAAAAATCAACATGAAATTAAAAAGGAAGCAAGTAGAGGAAAACATCTGTCAGAGACACCCGTTCAATATTATCATGAGGGTGCCAGGGCAGTAGAGTAAAAAAATAGACAAGCAATTCTCACTCACTGGTGTGGAACGGAACACGGCAGCCCCCTTGATTACAGATTGCAAAATGCTACTGGATAAAAGATTGTTACAAATAGGTCAGAAACTCCCCTTGGGCAGAAGAAAAATCTCAAGGTGGAGGGCTGGGTATGCACTCATTGACAGTTTAAATATCCCTATTGGGTTCTGTCTTTAGAACATGTATCCATAGTCTTTTTAAGGGGGGACTTTGTAATTCTCTCAAAGGTTAACTGCCATCTGTTAGCAATGATAATATGAAATATCTGAAACTGGCTAGAATCTGAATTAAAAGGGTTTTTTTCTACACTAGAATGGTAGGAGTCTAGACTTCACAAACAAAAATGTACATAAGACATCTGTACAGAAATCTGTTCTACAAGCTCATGTTTGTTGTATGACTAGACTATCAGAGGCATGTGCAAGTCTATGAACCGTGGATACTGGCTCCAGGGCATCATCGCAGACGTAATGCAGAATCCCAAGGTATATTGGTATGAGGGAAACATTTCCACGTGGTTGGGTGACTGCGCAATACTTGAGCAGTTAAAGGTTGCCTTGGCAACATCAGTAAATTGTCCACCCAAATGTGACAGTTCTGCAGGGTCAGTTAGAGACAGAACTATGAGTTACATGCACACGCTCACATCAGGAGTGAAATGGAAAACCTTTTTCATCTTGTCAGCGATGGGACTTTCATCTTTTCAAAGGTGAAGAGCAGGAGATGCAGCAAGGGCTCAGTCCAGAAACTCTGCAAATTCTATTCCCATGAACTTTAGCTTTTTATTTATACCTAAAACAAACTGGTATAGTGAATACATTAGAAAAGCTAAACAGGCTTGAGATCTATTATCCAGGGTGCATGGGGCCTGAGGAAGGCCACATACAAGTAAACTGTAGAAGGGCTATTCTTAACAACTTTTGAGTTACTCTTTTATTTTATTGAATTTATATATATGCTCTGCCTCTTTCCAGTTCCCCCCTTCCCCAGTCCTGTTCGGCCACCTGCTCACTGCTCACATAATTGCAGAGGGTGGTGAACTTTTGGGGAATGATGAAAGCAAATCCTGGTCTGGGCCTCCCCTACAACTGTAGGGTCTGCTTTGGTTATCCACTGGTACTGTGTGCTTGTGTTCATGGAGGAGGCATTTAAATAATTTGTATGGGGCCCCAAAGTTTTTGATGGCAGCCCTGATTGTACCCAAAACAAGAAAATATTGGCTAAATGCAATATGCTCTGCTAGACCATAGACCTTTACTCTAAACCAGTGATTCCCAACCAGTGGCTTGCAAGCAACATGTTGCTCACCGACCCCTTGGATGTTTTCTCAGTGGCTTCAAAACAGGTGCTTGTTTTTTAATTCATGGTTTGGAGGGAAGTTTTGGTTGCATAAAAAATAAGTGTACAGCCAAAAAGACCTTTCTGTAGGCTGCCAGTTCACATAGGGGATACCCAATAGCCAATCACAGTCCTTATTTGGCACCCTCAGGGATTTTTTTATTCAGGGATTTCTTTTTTACTCTTTTTACATTTGAATGTGGCTCATAGATAAATAGATGAATGTTGACTCTAGACACAAGAGCAGTAGTTTAGTTTAAGCCACCTTGGGTCAAGGTTCCCTTAGCCCATGAAATGAGAACAGGTACAGGAAATATGGATGGGGTCATTCTCACCCAAACTGGTCCAAGCCTCCCCCCCTGGGGGTGGCACCCAACAGTTTGGGAAGCACTGGTTTAGAGCTTTTCTCCAAGGCAAGCAAGGATCTATTTATGTAAATATGAGCTGAACTGTACCTAAACTTTTGCCAAAAGCAAACACAACACTAGGCACAGAATCATCTGATAATCACTAGCTCAGGAAGATTAATCAAAATCACTGGAGCAAGTCATTTTGGTTCAGTGGATCCTTCTCACACTGGACTCGTGAAATAGTATGTCTATTTTGCTCCATGTCATTGATTTTATTGAGTATTATAAATTAACTCTGGGAATAGTCTATGGGGGGAATGTAAATAAAAAATAAAAATAAAAGTCGCAAAAAGAGCAAAACAATGTGCACAAACTAAGAATAACAATTTGCATTACGCAATTTAATACTCTTCCTTAAACTGTTATTGCATTGCGAATTTGAATTGAGCATTTCGAATTTTAATTGCGCATTGCCCACTTTTAAGGAGTGCTTGAAGTTGTCGTAATCTTTTGGAGCAAACATAACCACTTTTTGAGTAAGAAGTTTTATTACATTTACTGTGCACTGGCGCAATCTATAAAATTCACAAACCTTCTTCCCCTGTTGGAAGTGGTCGCTAAATAGTTTCCGGGTTCGCAGAAGCTATATTAAATTCGAGCAAAGGCATAACTTTTTGCATTGCAAGTATTTTTTCCATTACCACCTTTTATTACAATCTCCCATATATGTTTGAAGAGTACATTATCCTTTTCTCTACCCATTGTAAAGCTAAGGGAACACATGACCAGTAGGGTTGCCATCCAGCTGGAAAAAAAATGCACTTAATGTTAGTGTTAATAAAAGAGAAGAATAATTGCAAATATAAGGATGACTACACAATTACAAGTGGAATAATTCTCAGTAAACAGTGTTCGGTGTCTGAGGTACAGTCACTGTGCCATTGCCACAACCCATGCCATGTTTTTCTTTTTTTTATAAGTTTTTGTTTACCGTAATAGTTTTCAATATAAACCACACTTACAATTATAAAAAGTGAAAACAGAGAAGAAGGAATAATAGGAGAAAGGAGAGTCAGGAGGAAGTGAGCCCAGTTGTACCATTTAAAACCTACTAGGAGGGAGTTATGTAGGTGAGGGTATCTGTGGAGGCCTTGGAGGTATCCCGTTTTTGCTTAACCAATGGTTCTTTAACTACATTTTTCCAGAATCTCAGTGAGGGAGGAGATACTGACTTCTATTTTAGAAGTATCTCAGCAAAGTAAAATGTTTTACTTTATACAGTCCACATCTTGTACCCTCTCTCCCATAAAAAACTATACTCCTTGGGAGAGTAGGTCTTGCCACTTACCCAAACACTGATCACTTGCCTCAGAAACAGAGTAAGTTTTTATTTTATAGGTTACAATGGTAAGGTCTTCACTGTGGGTCACAGAAGATAGAACTTCATGTAGGATAACAAGCTAAACGTTTTCTGCAATACATCTCAATAAGACATGCACATTTCACTCTTGCTTGGCAAGATAACCATTGTGAGAAATATATAAACTAAAACAATCTCCATTGCATTACGTCATCTACAGCTTAAGCAACATTTGTGGATACATAGATCAAAGCATTTGGTTCAGATGGCTCAGCATGCCACTCATTATCACACCATTTTTCATTGATATGTAGACTTTGGCATTGTATGCTGTGGTGTGTTACATAGTCAAAAAAAAGTTTTCAACATATGTAATCTTATTTCAGGAGCGTGGCGATTTTCTTCCAATGGAGCATACACTATATGGACAAAAGTATGTGGGAACCTGTTTTTCTAACATCTTAATCCAAAACCAAGGGTATTCCTTTTATGCTTTAATGCTCTGGTCTTCTGGGAAGGCTTTGTGAGGAGTGCTCCGCTTCCTTCCAAAGATGGAGGCTCCTGCAATATCACATTGGAACGCCTCATAGTGACATCATCATCATGGCTTGAAAATGTGAAATAAAAGGATGCCAAAGACCTGCATTAAATGCCCAAATATAGGTCTTATGTCTGTGAGTTCCTGGGTGCGCTGTTTGACTGATTCCTGGTTCCTGACCCTTCTACTTTGATCCCCGACTATGATGATTGCCGCCTGCCTTGGCTTCTGCCAGGATATTGACTTTGAACCCTTTGGGGCAAATTCACTAAAGTGCAAAGCGCCTAACGATGGCGCAAATTCGCCAGCGTGACGTCATTTCGTAACTTTGCCGATTTACTAACGGGCGCTAGCGTAAATTCGCTAGCGAAGTGGACCTACTCTAGAGCTACTTCGCACCCGTACGCCAGGCCAAGATGCGGTATGGCGAAGGAACGATGTAACTACGCTAATTCACTAACTTGCGCATTTTACTGAACGTTACCTCTTGCGCCAGACTTGCCTTCACCACCTCAGACCAGGCAAAGTGCAATAGAGTAGATATGGATTGCTTCAAAAAAAGTTGAAATTTTTTCTAAGTTCCAAAAACGATGGCGTCTTTTCCTTTTTTAAGTTTGATAGGCTGAAAAAGATCGTACATTTTTTTGGGGGGCACCCTCCTTCCCCCCTACATTTCCTAACATATGGAACGTAAACTATACATTGGGCTCATGTGTAGGTCAATATAACGACTTTATTTTATTTTATGAAGGTTTTCCGGGCTTGCGTAGTGTAATGTATTTGCTGCAACATATACGTCCATTGTACTTTAACTTGGCGCAGTATGCAAATTAGGCATCGCTAGCGTAACTTCGCTTTGTTTCGCTCGCCTCCCTGAACGCAAATTCGCATTTTAGTGAATTTGCGTAGCGCTGGCGAAACTAGGCCTGGTGAAGTGCGGTGAAGCTGTCGCAACTTCGGATCTTAGTGAATTTGCCCCTTTGTGTACTGTGTATTGGATTATTTCTGCCTGTCTGTGATACTGTTCCTCCTTGGTCCAGACCCAACAGCACAGCAAATCCACCAGACCCTGACAGGCTTCCATTAGATGTTGGAACACTGTTCATGGGAACTGCTTCTATTCATAAGAGGTGAGCACTGATGTTGGGGATCAGGTCTGGCTCTCATTGGTGTTCTAGTTAATCACGGGTGTTCAGTTCGGTTGAGGTCAGGGCTTTGAGCATGTTCTTCCACTCTCATCTCTGCAAACTCTTTCCTTATAGACTTTACTTCGTGCATAGGGCTTAAATCCTGTTGAAGCAGAAGAGAGCTTTCCCCCAAAACTGCTACTGCAAAGTAGGAAGAATAGAATTGTCAGTAATATCATTGTATAATGTAGAGGCAGCTGCATCAGTAATGATGGGTGTAGCCTAAATTCACAATTACAATAAGTAGAGTGTTGCCCACATACTTTTGCCCATATGGTTTATAAGGAACCATTGTATTATTGTTGGTAACCCGTGCAAAATCCCATCCAAATATACAGTGAACAAATAGTAACTTACATTTTTTTTTTCAAAAACACATATTCGTGTGCAAAATTTACTATATCGGTTCAATACACTTTAATTACTATTTGTAAGCTTTCAGAAGCAATTTGAAATGAATTCTATCATGCACAATGACTCTCAATAACATGGAGGGAAAGAGAAGGGGGGGGGTGTTAAAATATTCAGACCGCTCTCTGTGAAGTCCTTTTTCAAACATCAGTGAAAACTGAATTTTTTTTCTTGCTTCGTAAACCAGACCTGAGAGACTCGGCTTATGCTTGAGATCCTGGTATTTGATGTAGAATAAACATTTTAGTTTACAGACAGTACCATCTTTGCAAAAGGAAGATATATTTATAGGTTTTAGTGTTCATTAAAGAAACAGGGAAGGAAGAGGGCAGAAAGTGCTGAGTTGAGGAACAAATAGACGGCACTTCTGGAGAAGATTTATTACTGCTGTATGTCCTGACGCGTTTCGGGAAATGATCCCTTAGTCATGACCTATGACTAAGGGATCATTTCCCGAAACGCGTCAGGACATACAGCAGTAATAAATCTTCTCCAGAAGTGCCGTCTATTTGTTCCTCAACTTATTGTATCTTAGCAGTCGGATACTGCTTGACAGAGCACCTGGAAAAGTACTTGTGGGGAGCAGTAGCGGTCCTTTTCTTGTTTCCTATTTCCAGAAAGTGCTGAGCGCACGGAACATTCCTTCTCTGTGTACTGCCATTTACATGCCAATGGAGTGTTTCTTATATTTCCTGAGGCATTCTCTACTGACACTCACTGAACAGAATAAATATGAGGCACCTGTGATATAAAATTCCTCAGCCAAGGCCAGTCAAATGGCAGCTCCGTCTAAACTATAGAGACAGGAAGTCTTTGTCTAATATTAAAAAATGGTGTCCCTTAAAGGGATCCTGTCATTGGAAAACATGTTTTTTTTCAAAACGCATCAGTTAATAGCATTTCTCTCCTAAAGTGCAGGCACAAGTCACATGACATGGGGCAGCTGGGAAATTGACAATATGTCTAGCCCCATGTCAGATTTCAAAATTGAATATAAAAAAATCTGTTTGCTCTTTTGAGAAATGGATTTCAGTGCAGAATTCTGAAAAAAAAATTTTTCCCATGACAGTATCCCTTTAAAGGAGAACCAAACCCCTTATTCATAAAAAAACAGGTGTAAACTCCGGTTATTGCCCCTAAACCTTTACTCACCTCTCTTTGCATATTCAGCGCAGCGGAGCTGACGGGCGCCATTTGTTTGGGACCAGAATATTGCTGCAACTGCGCATGCACCGAAACGACGCTTACTTACTAAAAATTACCGAATCGCTGAAGATGGACCCCGTGATTTCAACTGAATCTGCAAAGAGAGGTAAGTAAAGACTTAGTGGCAATTAGCGGAGTTTACACCTAGGCTGGGGGGAGCAGGGAGGGGACTATGTGTGGTAGGGGGTAGGGTTTTTTATTAATAAGTGGTTTGATTCTCCTTTAAGGTCTTAAAGGGGACCTGTCGCCCTAAAAACAATTCCCGTAAATGTGTTATTTGAGTAAAATAATCTTTAATTTCACGTTAAAAATTATTTAAATCTTGCTTCCTTCACTCTGGGAACTTGCAATCACACCAAGCAGACAGGCACCATTTTGTGGGCACTGTTTTTAATTATTTTTTGTACCGACCAATTTTTGGATATGCACCAGAATGGGGGACCTAGTGCCCATGGTCAGGCTATATGATTATAGAATTTGAGGAGGAAGGGAAAATGTGAAGAGGGCAGTGAAATGTAGGAAGTGCAGAATGGAAAATGAAAGTAATTGCCTGCCCCACCTCTATGTCTCAGGCGGGCAATACATGACTGACAGCTCAGATTTTTTAACAGATGTTTAACAAGTATGGATGTCATTTTAAAATAAGAATGTTGGTTTCATGTTCAATTTAAACACAAAATACAAACAAATAGCACTGTGATTCACCGCATGTTGTCAAACTCTGGCAGTGTCTGTGATCGGGTGCGGTTTTCCGATGGCTCCCCAGGCTGTAACATATACAGAGAAGATAATGATGGAATACTGCAACACCAGACTTAAGAAAAGGCTCTCTTCTTGATTTCTTACAGATTAAAAACATGAAACATAAATCTTGACGCACCTCCACTTTCTGATAGATAATGATCACTCTATCCCCTCATTAAATTCATCCCTCTTAGCTTAGAGATCCCACTCTTTTTATCTACTTGAGAGTAGGCTGAGGCCTTTTAAAACAGAAGTTCTTTACATTAGTCAAATCAATACCGGACTAGGGACCAGATTCAATTAGATGAGGTCAAAAGTATTTCATATAAAATTTCAGATGAAATTCCGTATCTCTCCCCAGCTCCAATGACAGCGTTGAAAATAATATTGTGCGTCAAAATCAAATGAAGATTGATTTTCAACTGGACAAAATTGCAGTGAAGACATAAACCGACATAAAGAGATTCCTAAACATCAATTAATCAAGTTCATTTCTAGGAAGAGGCCAACATTTTTTACTGATCAGTAATGCAGGTTCAGTGCTGCTTCCCAGAACTGCAGGATTTAATACTGTAGTCTGCAACTCCAAATTGCTACTACCAGTCACAGTCGGACACAATAGACTGTTACAATTACGAACAGGGTCAGACTAGGCCGGCAGGACACTGGGACAAAAATGGTGGGGCCCAGACCTTGTAGGCCCCACCAACCCAGACCCTCTTCCCACCAACAACTGTAGACATGTGCCGTGCTTGTCTCCAATTGTGGCCACAAAGCACAGAAGTGAAAACATACAGTATGCGCATCAAGGGAGGAAGGATAGGGCTGCGGCTTTGGATGAGCTCAAGATTGGGCCAGGGGCCCCTGAGGTGGAAGCCATGGTGGGCAGCCCAGTGGTTCAAATGATAAGGAACCCTAAGTAGATCACTAAATAAGCCAATTTAGTCGACAATTTCCTATCGCTTTATGGGCCTTTTGCCGTGTGCCCTGTATAATAAGAAAACTGTTCTTCCCAATGTGCAGGAATAATCTCAAAATAACGACATGCTTGTCTAGGATGTGCCATCTGAAACTTGGCAGAACCTCATTGTGATAACACATCATTAATTTCCATCTCACTCTGTCATAACCACTGTTTTTACTTTGGGTATTTTTTTTATAGAAAGCTCTAAATTATCCACATGTTTTAACCTCACTAAAATAAAGTGAAAAATAAAAAATTGGTGTAAAACTTCATCAGTCAAGAATCTTATTTGAAAGAGCCCCCTGAGGACATGCAATAGACCAGCAATGTGTAATTATTTACTTGACAGATGCTTTTTTGTGCGTAGAACCACATGACAGATACAGAGAAATTAAAGGGCTTGGGATTTTTGTTGTTAGAAATAGTAAAAAGATGTTATTAAAACCTGCAAAATCCTGCAGAGCTAGTTTTTTCCCATATGGTGCAGTGTCAGCCTTTTGGAGTCTCCTAAGAGCCTGAACCCTTGTGGCTTCTGTCATGTCAGTAAATCCAAGGAATGTTCCCTCTGGCTTCACATCCCATGATGCTATGCTTCTTGCTTTCAGTTCGATTTATGAGGATGGATGCATCTGGCCCAACCCTCTAAGAAAATGCTTAAACACAAATAGCTTAAAACCAAAGGGCTAATAATTAAGGGGTGCAGTATTTACAGTTCCAGTACAGAACTGTTTTGTCCATCACAAGGTAGAAAGGCATTCTACTATGCTGTTTTCCTAACAGGAAAACACCTTTGGTAACTGTTCACCTTACCCTGGTTTCTAATCAAACTTGTAAGAATTCTGCCCATGGGTTATAATACTTTTTGTAATGTCAGACCTGCCAGACAATTTTACTGAAAAGCAAAAAATGCTGTAGTAGATGAAAAATATGCAATTTTTGATGATGATGATGATAATAATAATATGGGTTGGATCATCAAAAAGAAAACCGGTAGTAGAACCACCAATAAAAATATAAGGGGTTATTTGTGTGACTGGGGGATGAGCACATACAGTAGATCAGTGATCCCCAGCCAGTGGCTCGTGAGCAATATGTTGGTCATCATACCCTATGATGTTGCTCCCAGTGTCTTCAAAGTAGGATCCCATTTTTAAATCTCGGGCTTGGAGACACGTTTTGGAAGCAGAGAAACACTGATTTACTCCAGGTAGAACATCCTGCAGGCCAGCAGTCCACTTGTGGCTACCAAATAGTCCATTGTGGCTCTTATTTTGCATCCTCAAGGAACTTTTTCATGTTTGTGTGACTCACCAAAACTTTTTACATCTGAGTGTGGCTCACGAGTAGAAAAAGGTTGGGGATCCCTGACTTAGAGGCAGCACTTCCCCCATTATGGCTGTGTGTTGCACCTCCCACCGTATAAAAAAAATTGTCCCATTAAAGTCCCATTCAATATCTGAGCTGTTGAAGGAATACTGGCAGTCTGCAGTTCTGCTTCAAGGGAATATACAGTACTGAATAACAAATCCCATACAGATATTTTTATTTCCAAGAACCGAGACGCAAGATTTTTAATGTACCATTGTCTTATATTAGAATGGTCAAAACTGTGTGCATCTGGATGGGTGAGGGTGCCACGGGTGTTCAACCTCCACCACCTGATGACACTTCTTTTCTGTAAAGATCCACCTGTCTTCTCTTGCACTGGCAAATTGGCAGACATACTGTAGTAGAGTTCCAACTGGCTTCCTATAGCACCTTGCAGGCACATTACAGAGCCCAATAGGAAGCCTACAGCCAAAAGTCCCTACTGCCTATTGGACTATGTAATGTCACAAGGTAATGGAAGCTACACTGCCCAAAAAGGCTCTTGATCTGGGAATGTTTTCTTTTATCTTGTGGCATCACATAGCCCAATAGGCAGTTGGAGGTGAGTAGGCAGAGGTTAGAGATTGGGGCCAACAGAGGAGATTTACAGTGCTGAGCTCCCCATGCAGTATTACCTTTTCTTGTTCTTTGAAGGGGTAGTTCTCATTTATGTTAAAGGGGAACTATTGCAAAAATGAAAATTTAATATAAGCTTCATCATACTGAAATAAGAAACTTTCTAAATACAATCAATTGAAAATTCTGCAACGTTTCTGACATAATCAAGTTTATCTTCACTATCCCTCTCAGCATCTGTTTCTCTTCATTCTGTCTTCATTCAGGAGTTGGGTGTCAGATGAATAATCCAATATATCTTATAGGGGGGCTCCTTTTGCCTAGAAGATGTATTAGAGCTCACTCTATTAAAATCACCAGACATCATGTCTCTCTACATGCAGAATTTGTGCAAAAGTCAGTTATTTTGTTTGTACTGGAATCAGTTTTTTGAGTGATCTCTAATTCATCTGCTAGGGAAGGAGCCCCCTATAAGACATATTGGATCATTCATCTGACACCCACCTGCTGTATGAAGACAGAATAAAGAGAAACAGATGCTGATAGAGGAATAGTGAATATAAACTTGATTATTTCAGAAACTATGCAGAATTCGGTATGAGGAAGCTTATGTTAAATTTTAATTTTCGCAATAGTTCCCCTTTAACTTTTAGAATGTTATAGAACCGCTAATTCTAAGCAACTTTTCAGTTATCTTTCATTTTTTATTTCTTATCATTTTTTAATAATTTACCTTATTCTTCTGACTCTTTCCAGCTTTCAAATGGGGTTCACTGACCCCATCTAAAAACAAATGCTCTGTAAGGCTACAAATGTCTTGTTATTGCTACTTTTTATTATTTTTCCCTTGATTCAGACCTCTCCTATTCATATTCCAGTCTCTTATTCAAATCAATGTACAGTATGGTTGCTAGGGTAACTTTGACCCTAGCAGGCAGATTGCTGAAACTGCAAACTAGAGAGCTGCTGCATAAAAAGCTAAATAACTCAAAAACCTCAAATAATAAATAACATTGTCTCAGAATATCCCTCTCTACATCAGTTAAGTTAATGCAAAGGTGAAAAACCCTTTAAGAAAATTTAAATAAAAAAGGAATCTGCTCTTTTCACAAATATTCAATTTTATGCAGGAACATCTTTTGCAGTAACAACAGTTTTGCATCATTTGGGAGGAGTATTTACCAGCTTGGCACACTATTCCATTCCATTCTGCTTGAGGTTGTTCATCCCTTCTCCTTCCCTCTATTACCCATTCTCCTAAAGCTGCTCTAAAGTAATTGTTTTCTACAACTGGGTATTAAATGTGTTTGGCTTCACCCAGAGAACATCAAAATTTGACATGTAAAAAGACATACATACCCACAAAAGACTGAATTCTCAAAAGGTGGCTGTAGAGAAAAGCACTGTTCTTCTTCGAGCAGAGCAAATGGAAAATAAAACCTATTTATACCGGTAAATAAAACTGTTTCCCATTTTGAATATACCCAGAGCTTTGTATGAAAAACATAAAAAGGTACAAGATGCTACAATGAGATACACACACAGAAATGGGATTGGAAGCTATGAAGAATGGCTGAAATAACAGGTTAGATGAGAAGTCAGTAATGTTGCATGTTGCTGTAGAAAGGTGAATGATTTTTACAGATGACACAGAACTGCATATTAATACATTTTCATCCCATTTGTACAACCATCAGTCTTCTCTGGCATCATTTCATTTGCAGGCTTTCAGAAGAGTTTGGCCGGCTCTGTATGTTATCTGATCCTCAGGTCTCAAAACTTTATCCACAAATAGATTATGATCATCTCAATAAGTCCGGGGTCGGACTGGGGGGCTTGGGGCCCACCCGGGCTGCTGTCTCAGGGCCCCCCTCCAGGCACCTTGCCCCGCCCCCCACTGCGTGCAGCGATTGTGGTGACTGGAAGATTATTTCTGCAGGGAGCGGGTGTGGGCTGGGGGGCCCACAAGAGCTGGAGCCCACTGGGTTTTTTTACCGGTGTCCCTGAATAAGTCTTTCCATCTAGGAATGATTGTAGAGCCTGATTCTAATCCCAACTTTATTCCCTAAACATTGGGGAGCAAATATGTCCTCACCAGGGCCATAACTAGGGGTAGGCAGAGTAGGCACGTGCCTAGGACGCAAAGCTGGGGGGGCGCCAGGCACTTACCTTCACTGGAGCCTACCCCTAATCCAGTCCCCTCTCTTCCCGAGTGTTTATTCTCTTTCCCTGTCCAATCGAGTTTGTGCACGCGGCGATTAACGCATGCGCATGCACGCTGGGTTGCGGATGCGCTCGAGCGGCAATTTTTGCATGCACACAAGTGCCAATGCACGCGAGTGGACATTCTCGCACTGCGACCGGACAGGTAGCCTAGGGCGCCTGGCCAGCCTGGCCCGGCTCTGGTCCTCACTCTTGGATCCTCCAGCAACTGCTGCTCATACAGGTATGGGATCAATTATCTAGAAACCAATTATCCAGAAAGGTCTGAATTATGGAAAGTCCATGTCCCACAAACTCCATTTTATCCAAAAAATCCAAATTTTTAAAAACGATTTCCTTTTAATAAAACAGTAGCTTGTGCTTGATCCCAACTAAGATATAATTAATCCTTATTGGAAGCAAAACCAGCCTATTGGGTTTATTTAATGATTACATTATTTTCTAGTAGACTTAAGGTAAGAGATCTAAATTACAGAAAGATCCGTTATCCGGAAAACCCCAGGTCTTGAGCATTCTGGATAACAGGTCCAACACCTGTATATTGAAATTGCACATTGTGCAGGCCTGGTTTGATTCATATGTGATATAACCAAAGGGGACACACCGGGGTTGCCCCCCCCCATGCGTGAGTGTGTGCAAGCTCGTTCACTATGCTTTTGCCCCTACCGGCCCAAAGAAGGGAGGTTGTGGCAGGAATACGAAGTGCAGGGTGCGGATCTGGGCCGGCAGCTCCCACAAGAGCCAGGGGCCCACTGGGTTTTTTCCCAGTGTCCCGCCTGCCCAGTCCGACCCTGCCAACTCATCCAGAGATTCATCTTGGATTAATGCTATAGGTTATCAAATTGCATCCAACCCTTATGGAATCATGCTATCATGTAACAAGACAGTCATAAAGAACTGACAATAATACTGTGACTAAAACTGTACCAGGAACATTTCGATTCTGTAATATAGGATGTTCACTCTGGCCTAGCAGTCTAGTAGGGATATGAAACCTGTGCAGTGTATCAGATCCCAGGCCCTATGTGCACCCATATCTCCCAACCCTTTCACTCCAATTTTCTTACTTTTATGAGAAAGAATGTGTTGTCCTTCTTGAGCCCCAAGGCAATTACTATCTCTGCACCTCTTGTAATTAAAAGATTGGGTTCTGATGACTGCAAAATTACTGAAGTCACTGGGAGGTTTTGTACTGAAGGCTGTAAATGATTCTGCACAGTGGGGGAGCAATGACATTTCTACCAGCAAAATATTCTGCCAGATATTAGGTTAATAAGGTACAGTTCCCCCTGGAATATCACAGGGATCCAATTGCAGTGACCCCAGGGTTCCCCCTGCATTGTTCTACAGTCTAACGGACTTTAAAGTGTTATTGGGCCTTAGTTGGATGGGAGACATTATGTCCTCGTTGCAAGTACAGCAATTATGCCTCATTCAGTGGTGATTTCCTTTCTACTTTGTGCAATTTATTTCAGATAATATAGAAATAAGGCCTGTTCCTGCAACACCGCCAAACACAATAGATAATTTATGCCAAATAAGGAGGTGAAAATTACTTATTGCTCGCATGGCTGAGCACACACTGAGCTTCCAAAAAAATCATATTGGTCCTGGGAAAATGAGGCTAATGGGCCAATTGCAAAGCTGAGTTGCTACAAAAGTACTTTTTGATTAGTGCTATTTGCAGTGAAACAGGGAGGAGAGCCGATGAGACAAGGAAGAGCATAACTAATGAAAAGGCCTCATTTATGATTGGCATAGTAGGGGGTTAAGTGCAAAAGTATGGGCACCCATATTAGCACCCATAGCTGCTTTTACTCTAAAACAGTGGGTGAAGACCTGCTTATTATTATATGATTAAAGTGCTGCCTGTACTTGGCTGTAGTATATTCATAAATTGTGGGCTGAGGGGGGGAATGTGGGTGACCCCTTAGAAACTCCCTTCCTTTGACTTGAATCAGAGGATTTCAAGGGTTGCTTCATCTTTAAGGTAACTTTTAGTATGTAATAGAATGGCTAATTCTAAGCAACTTTTCAATTGTCTGGGGGTTTTTTTTATAGTTTTTGAATTATGTTCCTTTTTTCAGTATCCAGCTTTCAAATGGGGTCATTGACCATGTCTAAAAACAAATGTTCTTTGAGACTAGCCATTTATAGTTACTGCTGCTTTTTATTATTCATCTTTTTATTCGGGCCTCTCCCATTCATATTCAAAGCAATGCATGGTTACTAGGGTAATTTTTATCTTAGCAACCGGAACATGACTCTCTACTTCATACTAAAAGTTAATTTAAAGGTGAACCACCCTCAAGTCCAACCCCTTTTATAAATAAGCACTTGGTTATTTGTTTGCCAATAACACTTAATCTTGCTCACAGTTTGTATGCATAAAATTGGGGATAAATGGTAATGCCTACTGTTTTGGGGACAATGCCTGAAAGTGCTAAATTACATATTTTTTTGCCTAATTTATTTATGCTGCATCCCATGTTTTCCCAGTTGTATAATAATACTGGTAGGAATGGCAAATTGAGAATAGAGAACTTTTGTAATATGCTAGAGCAGCGATCCCCAACCTTTTCAACCCGTGAGCAACATTCAGAAGTAAAAGGAGTTGGGGAGCAACAGCAGCATGAAAAATGTTCCTGGGGAGCCAAATAAGGGCTGTGATTGGCCATTTAGTAGCCCCTATGTGGATTGTCAACCTACATTGAGACTCTGTTTGGCAGTACACCTGGTTTTTATACAACCAAAACTTGTCTCCAAGCCTGGAATTCAAAAATAATCTCCTGCTTTGAGGCCACTGGGAGCAACATCCAAGGGGTCGGGGAGCAACATGTTACTCACGAGCTACTGGTTGGGGATCACTGTGCTACAGGAACAAGAAAGAGTTTTGTACCTTGTAGTGTGAATCTGATTTCTGTGCTGCCATGTAGTAATTATCTGTATTAATTACTAATCAGCCTTATATTGTGACATTTCTATTCTATGTGTACTGTATATTGTGAGTGGCTCCCTAAGCTCAGTAAGTGACAGCAGCACAGAGCATGTGCAATGAATCCGCAGAAAAAAATATGGGGAGCTACTGGGGCATCTTTGGAGACACAGATCTTTACTGCTAAAGGGCTGTGGTTGCCTTGGGCTGGTGCAGAAGCACAAAACATCATGTACAACATTTCTAGATACTTCTTAATTTAACTTTCCTTGTGCTTTAACTGGTTTTCAATAACTAATAATATATAACCAATATCTTCTGAAGTTGCATGTCCCAGGAACAAACAGGATCCTCTTTTTTTGATTAGCTTAAAGAAATCTACAGGATACAAAGTTTGCAGCAGCAAATTCTTCTTTTTTTTTGTGATTGAATCACTGAGCAATTCTTTACATACCAGGCTAGGTTTGGTTCAGTAAGAAATACAATACATATCTACATGCTGGAACAGGGGGCTCAGCCTAGAGTTAGAATGAGATTTGGGGTGAGTGCTTATTTGCTGCCTTGGATATTCCTGGAACTATAGCAGGGTGAGTGTTACCCCAATGTTTCTATATATCTGTAACCTTGTTATGAGCTAAGGGGGCCCAGTCTGAAGGTCAGTTAGGGGGAGATTTGGGGTGAGTGCTTATTTGTACCCTGGGTACCCCTGGAACTATAGCAGGGTGACACCCCAATGTTTCTATATATCTGTAACCTTGTTATGAGCTAAGGGGGTCCAGTCTGTAGGCCAGTTACGGGGAGATTTGGGGTGAGTGCTTATTTGTACCCTTGGTACCCCAGGAACTATAGCAGGGTGACACCCCAATGTTTCTATATATCTGTAACCTTGTTATGAGCTAAGGGGGCCCAGTCTGAAGGTCAGTTAGGGGGAGATTTGGGGTGAGTACATATTTGTGCCCTGGGTACCCCTTGAACTATAGCAGGGTGACACCCCAATGTTTCTATATATCTGTAACCTTGTTATGAGCTAAGGGGGTCCAGCCTGTGGGCCATTTAGGGGGTGATTTGGGGTTGGGGGAAAAATCACCTCAAAAAGGTAGCCATATGCATTTCGTGTGTAAGGGTACTTAGTCATAGGCTCATATAACTGCACAGACTTCATTACAGCAAAGCAACATTGTGGCTCCTTTTACTGTTGAATATGACAACTGCTCCACTGTAGCTGCTCCCAGGCAATTCTATAGAGACGCATGTTCTCTGCTCATCCAAAATATGCCCTTGTAATGTATGTATTAATTCAGATGAAATAAACTGAACTTACCTGCTAAGGTTTATCTTCTCTTATATAAACAGCAAAAGTCCCCCGAGGTCACTATCCTTTATTTTATTTTGCTGCAACACAGTACTTAACAGAGATTATTCCCATGTACTGTAGCAAGCTTTCAGGTATACCAGGGCTCGTTCTTCAGTAAAAATGCCCTAAAATAGATTATATATGCCTTTTCTGTTAAACGGATCACTCTGTGCTAAACCCTATTTGTTAAAGTGCTGGAGTGATGATTCACAGAAAACCAGAAAAAAAGGATACAAAAAGATGTATTATTGTACCTCTTTATAAGGGGATAAGCACAAGAAGAACAAAAAATTATGAAAAAATGAATAAAACAAAAAGTATGAAAAGTACAATGTGTTATGTTCTTGCACAGACACGACCAGCCATTGGCACTTTTATAGCTAGTCAGTATACAAAAACAAAGAATTTCTTCCTCTGATGAGTGTTTTTTGTGTGTGTGAATTTAACATGAGAAATCTGAATCACAGATTACTAAATCATTGTTGCTTTGTCCTCAATTTAGAGCCATGGAAGGTTTTACTGTATTGGAAGCATCTCAGTGTTTCAAGAGGGTACCCAGAATGGAGCTGGTATGGCTTCCAATGGGGTAGGACTTGAAATAAAATACCATAAAGATCAAGGTTGGGCTGAAATGGACCAGATGGAAGAAATGCAATAATAAACTTCCTGATAATAAAACATAGTCACATACCTTTAGATATACATCTAGACATGGATAGATATATTCATCAAAGGATCAGCACTCCACTATTGTGATGATTTGTCTCTTTTAAGCCACTGTGTGAGTACAAAATGCACTGCCATCAAATGACTGGAATTGGATATTATCGCCAACACAGCTGCTGCTATAATATACAATGACATTTTTGACAATCCTGTGCTGTATACTTTGTGCCAATACTTTGGGAAAGGGTTTGCAGAGATGAGAGTGGAAGATCCAATTGGCCTGCTCAACCCAACTGAGTGCCCAGTCCGACCCTGTGCACACTACAGTAGGAATAACTCCTAACATAGGTTTTAGGTACTGACAGCTCAAACATGTGACACTCAATTTTCAATTGCTGGACCCAAATTAAACTAACCTTCAGCTTCAAACTCTGTCTAAATGTCCTTATGCTCCTGAACAACCAAAAACAACTCTCCTGTTATGGCAAATGGTCCACAGACATTCTTGCCCCGACTGAAGTGACCTGGTTACATTCAAACACCAATGGTATCAGCCAAGGACAAGCTCATACAAATTAAATTTATTCACCACGCCTATTAGACTCCTGAAGGCCTCAACCACATCATAACGACTAGAGGTGACATTTGCTCTAGATATGGGGAAGACCTTGGGCGCTGGCAAAAAGTAACTTATCCTGCCCCAAAATCTATGAGTACTGGTCCAGATTGCCTTTATATCCAAGGTAATGGTTCTGACTATAGAAGCTACCCCATGCCCTTGTTGCTCGGAGTGATACTTTGGATAATTACCTCCAAGGAAAGTAGGACCTTCCTTTAAACAGTCCTGTGCTAATAAACAGATAATGCTTAAATGGAGGAATGGTAAGAATCTGTCAACAAAGTCCTACCTACTAAAGCAGTGATCCCCAAACAGTGGCTCTGGAGTAACATGTTGCTCATCAACCAGTTGAATGTTGCTCCCAGTGGCCTCAACGCAGGTGTTTATTTTTCAATTCCTGGCTTGAAGGAAAGCTTTAGTTGCAATAAAACCATGTGTACTGCCAAACATAGCCTCCTGTAGGCTGCAATACCAATAGCCAATTACAGCCCATATTTGCCACCTCCAGGAACTTTTTTCTCCAACATTTGAAAGTAGCTCAAAAAAGGTTGGGGACCCCTGTACTAAAGCAACATATATGGCCACGGGCTATCAAGATAAAAAGTAAATACTCTGATTGTGAACTGATGTGAGCCGTATTTGACTGACATCCCTTCCTCCTTTCTCCTTCTTTCACTTCTCTTACCTAACCTTTCGACTCTCTCTCTTTTTCCTATTATCAGGGGTGATCCTGTCCATTGTGCCGTATGAGGCAGCTGTCCTTTTGCTGCCCCCATCCCTCCCCATGGCACTCACCTTTTCAGCGGCGGAGGGGGTCAGGGGCGGCCCACGTCGCTAGTGCAGAGAGCCGAATTTCCGGGTTGAAAAATGGAATTTCGGCTCCAGGTTACCAGGAGTGGCATTTTTGCCGCCCCTGGCAACCAGGGGGGCGTTGCCGCCTTAGACGAGTGTCTCAACTCATTGGTGGAGCGCCCCAGCCTATTATCACTTGCTGTAATACTGTAACAAGAATTAAAGCATTTAAAAAAACAAAACAACAAATGGATCAACACAATTTGGCTTAGAATGCAGGTGGCCAAATCTGGCTTCTTTGCAGTCGCACCAAACGATTGGATCTGTTACTGTATACTATAGTCACTTAAAGCTGCACAATGAGCTGGAGCACAGAACTCATGTACAGCACTGCACAACTTTGTCCCATGGAGTAACTTACACCAACCAATCAAAAACCTAAAAATAATCAGTTTGGAGTTTTTTCCTTGCCTGTGATGAAATAGTACATGCTGCCAAACTTGTAGTGATTACTACTGAAGAATTGTCTCTGCATGCTGCATTCTTCCCAAACTGCAATTCTTGAGTAATATCTTCATTATGGAAATGTGTCTATTGGTAGCTAGCTGCAGTCAGATTGGTGATCTTGTGTAAGAATTAACGGCTTATTACCTAAATACCTCCTGCTATAAATTACCATGCAATTTAAAACCACAATTATAAATCTTCTTTGGGTCAGTGGTGGCTAATTATATTTCACTGACAAATAGATATCTGTTGGAAAAGATATTTGAATGGTGATAAATGGAGGTTATCCGGTGGAAATGCAGCAGTTGTTTGAAAAGAATAAAGCCACAAATTGATATGGTAATTAAATTGAAAACCTCGTAATAAACTTCCATTCATTTTGTTTTATATATTACAAGAAAGTGTGAGTGCATAATGGATTGTGTTGAGAATATTCCTTCACAGCACTTATACTATGGGGCAAATTCACTAACCTGCGGAGTTGCGCTAGCGCAGGCTTCGCCACACTTCGCCCAGGCGCCGCTAATTCACTAAAATCCGAAGTTGCGCTCAGGGAGGCGAAAGGTAGCGAAGTTGCGTTAGCGTTAATTCATCAAGGAAAGCGAAGTTACGCTAGCGATGCCTAATTTGCATACGGCGCCAAGTTAAAGTACAATGAACGTATATGTAGCAACAAATACATTACACTACACAAGTCTGCGAAAGCTTCATAAAATAAAATAGAGTTGTTATATTGCCCTATACATGTGCCCACTGTATAGTTTATGTTCCATATGTTAGGAAATGTAGGGGGGAAGGAGGGTACCACCAAAAAATGTACGATCTTTTTCAGCCTATAACCCTTAAAAAAGGAAAAAGACGCCAGCGTTTTTTGGGACTTAGAAAAAATTTCAGCTTTTTTTGAAGCAATCCTTATCTACTCTATTGCACTTCGCCTGGTCTGAGGTGGCGAAGGCAAGTCTGGCGCAAGAGTTAACGTTCAGTAAAATGCGCAAGTTAGTGAATTAACGTAGTTACGTGCGTTCGACATAGTGCACTTCGCCTGGCGTAAGGGTGCGAAGTAGCACTAGAGTAGGTCCACTTCGCTAGTGAATTTACGCCAGCACCCATTAGTAAATCGGCGAAGTAACGAAATGACGTCATGCTGGCGAATTTGCGCTAGCGTTAAGCGATTCGCACTTTGAATTTGCCCCTTGTGCGACTCCAGGGTCAAGGTCTTCTCCATAAGACTGCATTACACTAAATACTATACTAATATGGCTGATCCCTCTCACGCAGAATTGTAGATACACAGATAATGAATGAATTTAGCTATTCAATAGAATGTCATTAACATGTATTATCTCTGTGAATCTATAATGGGATCCACCTGTTTAAGTACATGGAACACAATCTTATAGTGGCAATAGGAATATTGTCTTCACTCCCAAGAAAAATATTAAAAAAGATTTTTTCTTGTTAAGTCAGCCAGTCTATTGTCTATACTCTCAACTGTCACAAGAAGGAATCTGACAGCAATGAGGCCATACTCTGCTCCAACGTTCCCTCTAATATCTTGCAGGTTGTTGGTGTACATATATATCGTTTTTTAGATCTGTCCATGTGATTACCTGTGGGTATAAGCTTAGAGCAGGGGTGTCCAACTTTTTTTACTCATGAGCCACATTTAAATGTAAAAAGTCTTGGAGAGCAACACAAGCAGAAAAAGTCCATAGGGGTGCCAAAAAAGGGCTGTGATTGGCTGTTTGGTAGCCTCTATATGGACCGGTAACCTACAGGAGACTCTGGCAGTACATCTGGTTTTTAAACAACCAAAACTTGCCTCCAAGCCTGGAATTCAAAAATAAGCTCCTGCTTTGAGGCCACTGGGAGCAACATCCAAGGGGTTGGCGAGCAACATGTTGGGGACCACTGGCTTAGAGGGAATTTTTTGCACAGCCAAATGACATCAAATGCGTGTGCTTCTCTAAAAGATTCATGGCTGTACTCCCAAACGGCTCAGGACCGTTAATTTACCACCCAGCGTAACAATATGCTATTTACATCTGTGGGCAAAAATATTGGCACCATTGATCATTTTAAAAATATTTCATAAATAACTGCCAACTACTTTGGTCTACAGTACTGCAGAGTAAATTTGAAGTTGACAACACCAGGTTTCCACAGTTCAGAAGTTTTAACATTATACTCTTTCAGGTATAAATGAAATGATCAACAAAACGGACAACCAAGTTTCACAAACACAAGCTTTGGAAAGGAAAATCGCAAAGCACATGCTATAGCCAGGAATGCGCTTTTCTACTACTGACAGTTTGAACTGCTACGGTTCTCGCGGAGTTGAAGGTGCCTTCTCCCAACTGCAGTTTTCAGATGTCTCCAAAGGTGCTCAGTGGGATTTGAAAATTCTGGATTTACTACTACCCAGTGTCGGGAATCTTCCTTCCTGAGAGTCTAGTATGTGAGGAGATGGTTAAATAGTCTAGTATAAGACTAACTGTCCAGATGCAATCAGATATAGGCGAGGGAAATAGAAGCAAGTAACCAAGGTCAATAAACAGGCAGAAATTGGGACAGGCAGAGTTCAGTCATAGTCAGTAGGCAAAGCAGAAGTCAGGAAACAGGATCAAATCAGCAGGATACGAAATAACAGGAGCTAGGTTTATAACCAAGCACAGAACCAATTCTTAACGAAGGTGGCTTTTTGCAAAACGTAATGACCCCTGCGTCCACGGCAAAGTTGAAGCCTACATCCACATTAACGTCCATGGTAGCAAGCGATTAGACGCGTTTTGTCGTGCAGCGAGAATGTGCAGGCGTCTTACACCCAGTCCAGCACTTTGTCTTTATCCATTACTGGGTGCATTTTGAAGTGTGCTGTGGTTCATTTTCCTTCTGAAACTAGGTTCAATATGGCTTTCCAAGTGATCTTGTGATACCTTGCACAGAATGAAGGCATAGAGTTGCATTGGCAGCAAAGCATCCCCCAAAATATCAGTGCAACTGCTAAATATTTCATGGTGTCTTCACTTTAATTTTGTATCATCTTTGCACAGGACATTATCCCAGAAGAATTTTGGTGTGTTTTGCAGGACTACAGTAATGCTTTCTTATACTTTTCTCTGTCAACGTTGGGTCTTTAACATACAGCCAACTTTCATTGAATTAAAACCTTGTGTCTGAAGGTCAGCTTGAATCAGTCTGGCAGTAGATCAAGATTCTTTCAGCACAAAGAGAAAAAACAATCTTTACAAACTTTACAAATTCTTCTCTTGTATCCAGGTCCAGACAGTTTGTGTGATGGACCTTAAAATTCTTGAGATGGAAATGGACATGAATCTTGAGTTTTTGCATGCTTTCTTACAATGTTCTGTCCAACCTCCTTAGATAGTTCTCATCTTGTTCAGTACGGTGCACACAGAAAATTCAATCTGATTGCATTTATACTTCTTATATTGTAGGGGCGTTCAGCTCATCATATGTCATTTTACTCACACATTAAAGGAAAATCCCCTGCTTACATTACAAATTACATTTCTTACAACTTCTAAAAAAGTGCCAATAGTTTTCTCCAGTCCATTTTAGGACTCCTGCAAACAAAAGAAATACATATGTGAATACTATAGCACTGTATGCCGGAACACTAGAAGTTGTTAAAATTTGGAATTATCCTTTTACAATAACACCATTGTACTAAACACTTTCAGTAGCATTTGTCTTAGATTAGAAGCTTCAATGTAAACCAAATTGAGATAAATTGATCTTGTTCATATAATTTATTTTAAAATATTTTAGCTCCCCTTTTGCATAAAACCTGTTTAAAAATGTGATTATGTTCACATAGTAAATATGCCCTTTGTTAGACCAAAGATACAGAAATGCTTTGCAAAGATAACATAGTTGACTTTGTATTTTGAAACCACTTTTTGGTGACAGTCAGTAGCAGATGGCAATCTTTTCTTTATCTGCACAGATGTTTATGCATTAAACAAATTGAAAGATAATCCCCAAAACAGAACTTGGTAAGCACAAAGTTAGGAGGTTTGATATATCTGTAAAATGACAAAAAAAAAGATGGGCAGAATTTATGAAGATATCTACAGATCAATCTTGGCCGTAAGACTGCAAACACATTAAAAATGTACACTTTCTGTGAGTACAACATGGAAAAAAAACAAATTTGCGCAGCATTATTTGGGAACATTGCAATGCAAGAATGATTTAATAGGTCAGATGGGAAATATGCTCAGCAATTTATATTGTGACGACAAAAAAAGTCTGTTCAGAGCTCTGGTGAGAAAATAAAATATAGGTTTGTCAGCAATTCTTGAAAAAAGCAGGAAAGTGCAGACAAACTGATCTTTACAAGAGAATGGAGGATCCAACAGGAAGCATAGGACAAAGATGGCGGCACATCTCAGAAACTGCGGTTGGAATTTTTGTACAGTTTGGCAGAGCAGCATTTGTAGTATTAATAATCAATCATGTAGAATCAAGTAAAATTGACTGTTAATATATGTTACAAAAAGTCTAGCCAATCAAATGTATCCATTTGGAAGTGTTGTGCATTGTCCCCAAGTAACTACTCGTATAGGATGAAGACTGATGAAGAATGGATGAAAAGGGTTAGAAGATAAGATGTGTTGTATACCCACTACTTCACTACTGACCAAATTACAGCCGAAACATAGGTTACTGTATATATATATATATATGTTATTCATATACAAGGAGTTATATACAACCAATACCTTTACAGCATTTCTGCAACTGAATTGGGATTCAAAACTTTTTGGAATCGAATATAGTCTCCTTATGACTCTTGACTCCATTATTATACTTACCCAGGCAACCCAGGGCTGCTCCTGTAACATGCACCTCTTTTTACTGTACATTGAATGGACCAACTTCCCAACCTCTACCTTCAGATATAGGTGAGGACTTGTGTTCAGGCAAATCTTTCAGATAAATGTGGATAATGAATAAGCGGTGGAAAGATCTCAACAAATAGAAATTAATTCAGGAGTGAGGACCTCTATATTTGCTAAATATTTGCTGTAGCCAATCGTTCTTACTGCCAGGTGGGATGACACAGTAAATAAAACATAATAGGGTTACATATATGTGCGGTTATTCTATAATAGTGACAAGCAACATGTTGCTCATCAAACCACTGGATGTTGCTCTTAATGGCCTCAAAGCAGGTGCTTATCTTTTGATTCCATGTTTAGAGAAAAGTTTTGATTGCATAAAAAACAGGTGTATCGCCAAACAGAGCCTCCTTCTATATACAGACAGTCCTTATAGGGACTACCAAATGGACAATCACAGCACTTATTTGGCACCCCAGGAACTTTTCTCATGCCTGTGTTGCTCCCCAACTCTTTTCACATTTGAATGTGCCTGATGGATATAAAAGTTTGGGGACCCTCTGTTCCAGAAGAAAAGAATGCAGTTGTGTGGTTCTACAGGCCCACTTGATCCATAAACTGTAGACTTAAGGCAAGATCACATACATTTTTCAATTAATGGCCACTGCATGCATCAGACCAACGATGTGACTATGTTCCCCTTTGAATCCTCTGAGCAAGGCATCAGATTCTAGTACATTTCTCCCTCTAGACAAAGCTACCCTTAATATGCTTGAAAGCATCTGCCATATCTGATCTTCAAGTCATTTGACTGCACAGAAGAAGAAGAAGAAAAAGGACAAAGCTACAACAGTGATGCCCCAAGGTCACTCCCAGCTCTAATTTATTACTTACTGTCATGGGCATGAATAATTTATCCTCAGGTACAAGGTTTAATTATGAGGGACATTTAGTGACACAATAAAATTCAGCTACATTCAAACATATAATAAGACAACTTCTAAAGTTGCAGACGTGATAAAGGAATTCCGTTAACTTACGAATGTATAGAAATCGACAAACTGAAAATGGCCATATGTGAAGAGGATTGGCAAATTTACTGTTGCAAAAGTGTTTACAAAGGTTTGTTTACCTTATACAGGTATGGGACCTGTAATGAGGAATGCCGGATAAGGGAACTTTCCATAATTTAGCTCTCCATATCTTAAAATTTAATGATTTAAGCATTAATTCTCAATAGCTCAGTAGGACTGTTTTGCATTCGATAAGGATTAATTATACCTTAGTTAGGATCAAGAACAAAGTATAGTTTTATTATTATAGAATAAAAATAATCAATTAATTTGATTAATAAAGCCTATGCAGGGGGGATTCTGGGGGCTGCTCCCGACCCCTCTCTAGCTCAGTACTGTAACATTTGGCATCGGATAAGGTCAAGGGGAGGACCACATTGCTAATGCTGAGAGCTCTTTTGCACTCTCAACATATGCAGAGCTAAATTCCCATTTCAAGATATACAGCTTTTAAAGGGATACTGTCATGGGAAAAAAAATGTTTTCAAAATGAATCAGTTAATAGTGCTGCTCCAGCAGAATTCTGCCCTGAAATCCATTTCTCAAAAGAGCAAACAGATTTTTTTATATTCAATTTTGAAATCTGACATGGGGCTAGACATATTGTCAATTTCCCAGCTGCCCCTGGTCATGTGACTTGTGCCTGCACTTTAGGAGAGAAATGCTTTCTGGCAGGCTGCTGTTTTTCCTTCTCAATGTAACTGAATGTGTCTCAGTGGGACATGGATTTTACTATTGAGTGTTGTTCTTAGATCTACCAGGCAGCTGTTATCTTGTGTTAGGGAGCTGTTATCTGGTTACCTTCCCATTGTTCTGTTGTTTGGCTGCTGGGGGGGAAAGGGGGGTGATATCACTCCAACTTGCAGTACAGCAGTAAAGAGTGATTGAAGTTTATCAGAGCACAAGTCACATGACTTGGGGCAGCTGGGAAATTGACAAAATGTCTAGCCCCATGTCAGATTTCAAAATTGAATATGAAAAAATCTGTTTGCTTTTTTGAGAAATGGATTTCAGTGCAGAGGAGCACTATTAACTGATTCATGTTGAAAAAATGTTTTTTTTTAAAGTTACCAGGGGTGGCAAAAATGCTGCCTATGGTAACTTTAAAAGCTGAATTTCTGGGTTTGAAATAGAAATTTAGCTTTTTGCCACCCCTGGTAACTGGTCATTGTCTGCTGCCATTGCTGGAGTGGCCAAGAGTCTATAGGAGATTGCCCTTCCCATAATTCACAAGTTTCTGGATAACGGGTTTCTGGAAAATGGATCCTATACCTGTATAATGTATACAAACACCTGCCTTAAAATTGTAGAAAGGAAAATATATATTTCCATCACCTGTAGCTCCCCATACAACTAGTAAAATTGTGCATTTCAAAGAGACAGTATATAGTTTAAAAATAAAAAGGTGCTGCAGAGATCTTCTGACCAAGGAAACCATGGAGTTTGCCTTTTGAATTCTTAACATCATTTGTTTGTCTGTGCAAACATTAGCGGATCAGGTATCCCTCAGGGAATTCAGAAGGATTACCAGCACTTTTATATGTTATGAGGTAATGGAAAGTTCTAAAGAGCAGATATTTCTAAAAGCTAATAGATCAGTTAGGTAGAATGTGTTTGAATACTTTGAAGGGTTGCACACATTCATGTATTAATATACATCTAAATGGTGTCTTACTGTTCATTTCGGCTTCTTCTGTTTAAGTATCAGATAAGTGTTTTGCAATCTGGCAGTGATACTGCAAACTAGGGATGCACCGAATCCAGGATTCGGTTCAGGATTCGGCCTTTTTCAGCAGGATTTGGATTCGGCCGAATCCTTCTACCCGGCCGAACCGAATCCGAATCCTAATTTGCATATGTAAATTAGGGGCGGGGAGGGAAAATCACGTGACTTTTTGTCACAAAACAAGGAAGTAAAAAATGTTTTCCCCTTCCCATCCCTAATTTGCATATGCAAATTAGGCTTCGGATTCTGTTCGGTATTCGGCCGAATCTTTTGCAAAGGATTCGGGGGTTCGGCCGAATCCAAAAAAGTGGATTCGGTGCATCCCTACTGCAAACTGATTTAATGCCGCTGTTTGAGGGCGCAGTATACAATATATTCAAGTGTGTAAAAGCTACAATTACCAGGGAGTTTCATTATGAAATGGGGAGAGATTATACAAATATTTCTTGAGAGAACCCTTTGTAACCCCACTAGAGGTTTATTTACAATATGAAATGCATATGTTGGAATGTTTCTTGGGAACGTGACTCGAGAACTTGACATTGCTGTATGCAGTGCTGCCTACGTTCAGTGACGCTGGCATCAAAATTGGCGAAAGTTTTGTGAATATTTCGCCGACTTCTGAATTTCGTGGGAAATTCGCCCATCACTAGTGTTGAGCTCAGCCTGAACTGAACATTGCCATGGGTTCAAAAGGGCAGTGCCCTAGAACTCAGACGCATAGCAATGGCATGGCCCTCGTGGGCGAGTTTTGTGCGGCAAGTAAAAACTCATGATAACTATATTATTTTTATAATGTATAACCAGCCACTATAATATGCCTTACTGTCCTCCCCAACAGTTCATCATCTAGGAAACAATAGTTCCTCTGAATTTCCCTCCGCAGTCCAGGCTGTCTGGGTTGTGTTTATTTGTTGAATATTATTTTAGCTTGTGGTGTGTCCCAACAATACCCTTCTTCTTGGGTGCAGCCAGTCTAGGAGGTTGTACGATAGCTTCACCTTCCCTTGTGCTTTCTCATTTCATTTCAGGCATCTGCTTTCATTTGTTGTTGAGCTTCATGTAACAACCAGTAAATGAGAGGGGCAGAATAATCAGAAATAAAAAGTCACCTTCTAAAGGACTATAAATATGAAGATAAACACACACACATAGTAACAGACATATCTAGATAAAATGAGAAATAAGTCCCAAGTAAACCCTTCTGGAACTTCATTTTTTCATCAGTAAAAACCTGAAAATACAAACTGTTCGGAGCGTACAAATCAGGAGTGCAAGTTCTTCCATCAGCAATCCTTTCATAAATTCAATAATAACTACATTTTCACAGTTGTGGGATGTTCTTCCAGGACGTTATATCTATGAAATGTGATTGTTTCTATATCAATGCAGTCACTGGTAAAAGCTACACATGTAAACAGATCTCACACAATACTCCTACTTACCCAATTCACTTGCATAATATTTATAGGAAAGTAAGTTTAAGCCCCACATGGGTGGGAGAAGCTCCCACTATTCCTATTTGCCCACAAAGGCCTATGGCACTTGCTCATTCCAAAACCAAGGGGTTTAATATGAAGTAGGTCTATAACAGACTTTATTTGTCTGGAAAGAGTTTCCATTAGATGTTGGAATGTGTTTTGTGGGATATGAATCCATTCAGCCACAAGAACATTAGTGAGGTTGCTGTATCAAGCCTGGCTTAGTCACCATTCCAATTTACCCCAAAGGTACTAAAATTAGGCTTTGTGCAGGTCAGTCAAGTTCTTCCACTCTCATCTCTGCAGATCAAAGTTGTCCAGACCTTACTTTGTGTACGGGGCATTATCCTACTCAAACAGGAATCAGTCTGTCCAAAAGGTTAAGGTTTGAGTAGAAAACATGGAAATGTATAATGTAACGGGACCTGTGCCAGCAATGTTGTCTGTGGTTCAAATAGCCAATTTTTGAAGAAACGGATCCGCACACACAGATTGTTGCAGTCGGGGAGTATCCCCTTTTATTTGCCACCAAACATTCAACGTTTCGGGGGGGCACACCCTCCCTTCATCCTGATGAAGGGAGGGTGTGCCCCCGAAACGTTGAATGTTTGGTGGCAAATAAAAGGGGATACTCCCCGACTGCAACAATCTGTGTGTGCGGATCCGTTTCTTCAAAAATACACGTTGTTTGGGTGGCCCGGCCGGGTCAACGGAAGGACGCACCACTACTGCAGGATTGGTGAATTGGAGGTGTGCGGTAGGAATCTAAAATCAAATAGCCAATTGCCATCATGATAAAAAGAGCCAGCATACTTGTAGTTATAGAGTGTATGTGGAACTGGTTAGTATGGTGATTTTAAGATGACGCTATGATAGAGAGGAAGCATTGCAGTTCCATGCACGTGACATTATGGGGGTTATTTATTAAAATCCAAATGCTAAAAACTCAAAAATTAGAGGTTTTTTTTAATATTTTTAGTGGAAAAAAAACTTCACATTGGCTGCTCTATGGGGAACCCTGACCATTTGACAGCCTGGGTGGTCACTTACCTAACTATACACTAGCTTCAGCTTTATTTTCAGGCGTCTTATTCTAGATCAAATTCAGACACTCTAGGGGATGCACAGGCAAACAACCACATGTGGACAACTCCAACTAGAGAAATACCATACTGACTACCAGGACATATCAATGGTGAGAAGTGCAGATTCTCCTCCAACACATTTATATTTGCTTCATTACAACATAGAGTATATTAGGAGTTTCAGAAACATCAAGGGGGTTATTTATCAAAATCCAAATTTATCTCATTATTTTCTGAAATATACTCCAACCAAATCCACACAGGTTATTTCCCCTTTTTTATCAATACATTTTCCTGAAAAATTCAACTTTGGGAAAAAACTCATGAAAATCGTAAGGAAATTTGAATCGTAAGAATTTTTCGGATTTTTACGTTTTCGGATTTTTTTTGTTTTCGGATTTTTGCCCGAAAACCACAAAATCTTCGGATTATTGCACGAAACCCAGCACAGATCAGGATATCTTCGGGACTTCTCCCTTTGACTTATATACAACCTCGGCAGGTCTGAGATGCCGGATTTTGGAATTCAGACTTTTTCCATACTCTGGGTATAATAAATCCCAAAAAATTCGATAAAACAATTTCATTAAAAATGTGAATTTTATAGTAAACAAAACTTGATTTTTTTCGAGTTTTTGGCATTCGGAGTTTAATAAATAACCCCCCAAGTGTCGCTAAAAATGACTGCTTCATCAGAGTAGAGGAATCTTTTAGGAACATGAATTGAATAAGAAGCTTGACGCGCCAGTGCTTTGCAATAAATGCTATTTTGATTTAAACAATTATAGATGTGGGTGTGGAAATACAAAAAACATCTTTCCTTATAAACCTTTATTTGGAAGCAACAAATATTATTTATCAAGAAATAAAATGTACCTCCTCGGAAAATGTCGGAACACAAATTATCGCTGTAATCTAAAGCATCTATTTCGTTTAATGGTGAGCAATTTTCAAGTCGAGCATAAGGAAAGTGCATTTCAGAGTAAAAACAGCAAGAATCTGTAGCAGGGAAGACTAAGTGCAACTTACTTGTGGGATTTAACAGGAGGGAGGATGCTTATATTCGTCAGAAAATCATTAGGGTATTGATTTTATTGAATGCTTTTAAATTTCTAATTGGAACTTTTAAAGGACAAGGAAAGGCAAAAAAATTAAATCCAATTTTTACTTTCTTTAATGAAAAAGAAACCTATCTCCAATATTCTTTATTTAAAAAATGTCTACTGTTTTTATAAGAAATCTGACTGTATGCAGTGAAAGTCTCCCTTCATTTACTGCTGTGGATAAGAATTGTCAGACGGTCCCTAACTGCTCTGCAGGGAAACAATCATACTTATGAACAGCAGGGGGAGCCCACGCCTTACTTCCCAGCCATGCAGAACTCAAGCAGCTTTATTTATGACGATCCCTAAGCAGCCCAGATCACACTGAGCATGTGCAGGGTCAGGCAAAGATGTATAACAAAGTTACAAGATGGTGACGCCCTGTGGCCAACTTTGAAAGCATAAATTATTTGTTTGATTAGGCTTGTGGTGCAGTAAGTTCATGCTTATGTTTAGTATACAAAATACAGCATTTCTAGCCTTATTCTATTTTAGACTTTCCTTGTCCTTTAACACATAGCAAACTTGCATTATGTTGTAGCTTATTCAGTAGGATAATTATAATTCAATGCATTGCTAGGGAAGGGTATGTTCTGTTGCATAAAGTATATTTATGCCAATAACTGTACTGATAATGTTATCAGGCTTTTCTTAGGGGATTCTTTCCCTACAAAAGTTCTGCATTTCGGGGAAGTTTTTGTCAGAGCTTACAGGTGAAATATGAACTGATTGCAACTACAACGTGTAGGTGTCACTCACTTTGCCCATATGGTTAGAACCTTGCTTGCTATTGGAAGTCAAATAATTGGAAGTGATGCTTTGTTTATCTACATAGAACCTTGCTTGCCATATAATGCACATTTGGCCCATTAATAAAAACAGAACTAGATGTAAAACATGGATTCAGAGCACAAATCCTGAACAAATGAAACACAATGCAGTTTCTGCTCAAAATTCAGCAGCGTCATTGGTCTAAATTGGCTCAGTCTTGTGGAGATATTTTATGAGACAGGTTTCTTTTTTTTTTTTTGTTTTCATCATTTTTATTGGGTTTTATAAAGCATAAAAGATTTACAATTTAATAGATTATGTTAAACATGATGCGATGACATATATGCCCATGTCATGCAATTTACAATTCAAAAGTATATAATAATCATATAAAGATGAGCAAGATAATTATAATACCTAAAGATAATGAGCCGATGAATCCATAAAGTATAAACAAAACCTCGCATAAACCAAACAAAATAAAAATATTTTATAATGACACTGAGCCACTAAAATTGCTCAATAAATAAAGATACTTAGATTTGTTCAAAAAAAACCAACATTTTTGATGTGTGTCTAGAATCAATTGGATCAAAATAAAGTGACCAATTTTCAGAAAACTTTTCAGAGTTTAAGATGAGGTTCTTCTGATATGGCCAGGATTCGGGCTTTTTCAGCAAGATTTGGATCCGGCGAATCCTTCTGCCTGGCAGAACCAAATCCTAATTTGCATATGCAAATTAGGGGCGGGAGGGAAATAGTGTGAATTTTTGTAACTAAACAAGGACGTAAAAAATGTTTTCCCCTTCCCACCCCTAATTTGCCTATGCAAATTAGGATTCGGTTCAACATACAGCCGAATCTTTCGCAAAGGATTTGGGCGTTTAGCCGAAACCAAAATAGTGGATTTGGTGCATCAATAAAATGAATGCTGCACTAAGACAATTCTCCATATTGTGAGTGTTCCCTATATCGAATCATGGATGTCAAGAAAGAAGCCCTCTAGCTTTTTTTTTTTTTGTTATTTACGTTGCTCAGGAATAGGGATGTAGCGAACTGTTCGCCCGCGAACTAGTTCGCGCGAACTTCGACCGTTCGCGTCCGCCGAATGTTCGCGAACGTTTGGGAACGTTCGCATTTTGAGTTCGCGCTCGATCGTTCGACCATTCGACCATTCGAATTCCTTCGACCGCTAAAAATCGAACGATTTCCATTCGTTCGAACGATTGTAAGCATTCGATCGAATGAAAAGCATTCGATCGAATGGCTTCGATCGTTCGATTCGAATGAAAATCCTTTGATCGAACGATTAAAATCCTTCGATCGTTCGAATCGAACGATTTTAGCGGGTGTTCGAAGTTTGCGAACTGTTCGCGAACGTTCGCATTTTTTGCCGGTGTTCGCGAACGGCGTTCGCGAACACCAAATCGGCAGTTCGCTACATCCCTACTCAGGAACCAAAAGTTATTGGAGATCCTTCAGCAGCTGCAAACTACAACTCCCAGCATCTCTCCTATGCCAAATGCTGCATTGGGGAACACCAAGAATTATATTTCCCCAAGATGTCACCTTTTAAGGGCATGTAAAGGCAAAAAAATGAAATCCCATTTTTACTTTCTTTAATGAAAAAGAAACCTTTCTCCTATATACTTTAATTAAAAAATGTGTACCATTTTTATAAGAAACCTGACTGTATGCAGTGAAATTCTCCCTTCATTTACTGCTGTGGATAGGAATTGTCAGACGGTCCCTAACTGCTCTGCAGGGAAACAATCATACTTATGAACAGCAGGGGGAGCCCCCGCCTTACTTCCCAGCCATGCAGAACTCAAGCAGCTTTGTTTGTTTCCCTGTAGAGTAGTCGGCGACTGTGTAGAGATTTGTATTGGATTTTATTTTTGCCTTTACATCCCCTTTACTGTTTCCAACTCCAGCTGCAGGGACAAAGATCATGGAGCCAGATTTAAACAGATAAACTGGGATTCTATTTGGAGGATTATTTTGCTGCAGCCACTGGTTCTGCAGAGTTGGAGAAAGTTTGTATTAAACCACACAAAAACTATAAAATCCACATTAGATTACATGACAACACAGGACCCAGTGCAGTCTGTATATTCTGATTATTAATCAGTCTTGCTGTATCGGCTTCTGGCAGATATTATTTGACTTGTGCTGTTTTGATAATTTATGACGATCCCTAAGCAGCCCAGACCACACTGAGCATGTGCACAGTCTTGGTCTTGCAAAGATGTATAACAAAGTTACAAGATGGTGACCCCCTGTGGCCAACATTGGAAGCATAAATCATTTGTTTGATTAGGCTTGTGGTGCAGTAAGTTCATGGTTATGTTTAGTATACAAAATACAGCATTTCTAGTCTTATTCTATTTTAGACTTTACTTCCCCTTTAAGCACCCCTGTTTTCCTATACTTTATTGTTAGCAAGGTGAATTTACCCAAGAGGCCAGAGTGCCAGTGTTTTATCTTTATACAAATGTTATATGTAATTTAAAGTGTTTGCTCTGAAACCTCTCCACGCATCGACAGGCTTGTGAGCATCAAACAAATATATTCTCCCTGTGTTCTCATTATATTGATATTCTGGTTGATAGTCCTTGAACAGCCGGCTGAGACCCAATGATGTGAAATTAATGCATAAAGGATGAACCATTCTTTCGCCCAAATACCTGGAGACTGCAAATAAACAATTCATAACTTCACTTCGGGCCTGTCATACAAGCTTATCGCAGGTTGGAAGACAAAATGAAATCTCAAATACACTGGGAGGCTACACAAATTGGTTAAAATGTCCCTTCAGATAAATATATCAGATTTGGTTTATAATAATAGAGGCTGCTCTGGAGTTTTACTGGAGGGATGCATACAATACATGATGGAGCCAGTATACAGCAGCTACAAGGCAGCACGTGTGCAGACACTTGGGGGCTGATTCACTATGGGGCCGATTCACTAAGCTCGAGTGAAGGATTCGAATTAAAAAAATTCGAATTTCGAAGTATTTTTTGGGTACTTCGACCATCGAATTGGTTAAATTCGTTCGAATTCGAACGAAATCGAACGATTCGAACGAAAAATCGTTCGACTATTCGACCATTCGATAGTCGAAGTACTTTCCCTTTAAAAAAAACTTCGACCCCCTACTTCGGCAGCTAAAAGCTACCGAAGTCAATGTTAGCCTATGGGGAAGGTCCCCATAGGCTTGCTAACCTTTTTTTGATCGAAGGATTTTCCTTCGATCGTTGGATTAAAATCGTTCGAATCGTTCGATTCGAACGATTTAATCGTTCGATCGAACGAAAAATCCTTCGATCGATCGAACGTAGGATTAGCGCTAAATCCTTCGACTTCGATATTCGAAGTCGAACGATTTTAGTTCCCAGACGAATATCGAGGGTTAATTAACCCTCGATATTCGACTATTGATGAATCGGCCCCTATGGGTCGAATATCGAGGGTTAATTAACCCTCGATATTCGACTAGGAATTGAAATCCTTCGACTTCGAATATCGAAGTCGAAGGATTTAGCGCAAATTCTGCGATCGTACGATCGAAGGATTATTCCTTCGATCGAACGATTAAATCCTTCGAATAGAACGTTTCGAAGGATTTTAATCCAACGATCGAAGGAATAATCCTTCGATCAAAAAAACTTAGGCAAGCCTATGGGGACCTTCCCCATAGGCTAACATTGACTTCGGTAGCTTTTATCTGCCGAACTAGGGGGTCGAAGTTTTTTTTAAAGACACAGTACTTCGATTATCGAATGGTCGAATAGTCGAACGATTTTTACTTCGAATCCTTCGATTCGAAGTCGTAGTTGAAGGTCGAAGTAGCCCATTCGATGGTCGAAGTAGCCCAAAAAATACTTCGAAATTCGAAGTTTTTTTACTTTGAATCCTTCACTCGAATTTAGTGAATCGGCCCCACAAGGTTCAGCTGTATATGTGTCAATAATAGAGATGGACAAATTTGTCCCATTTCGATTTGCCTAAAAATCAGCGAAATTCGCAAAACATCAAGAAATTTGCAAAACGTGAATTTGATGCCCATGTCAATTTTGACACCGGAGTGGGCATCCGAATAATGTTGATGCGCGATGGTTTTAATGCAACCGACTTTTTGACGCTGGCGAATTTTTACGGCAGTTTCACCAATTTATTTTGCGGAACTTCACAGCGAATTCGCGCCTTCCGAATTTATTCGCCCATCACTAGTCAATAATAGTGTGCTATTTGTATATTTGTTTTTTGGAAATATATGCAGCCTACATTAGGCCGACATCATGTTTCCATAACTTTATTGATACAGAGAGAAAGGAATTCCTTTGGACTGACCCACAGGTCGAGAGACGACAGCTCTAAAAAGCTGTAAAGAAATTTACATTGACCTGAAAAGTTGTCAGCGGGAAAATAGAAATGATTAATTTCACCAATTCTATTATTGCTCTTGCGCCCCTCTTCTCAGCCAAGGGACACCTAGAAGAAATAATGTATAATCACTGTAAAGGGCTGTAAAAATATGTTGGCACTAAATAAATACCAAGAAATAAATAAGACTGAATTGCCTGTATTTTGTCCTGGCAGCAATCAACATATATTCAAAGGTATCAGGGTGACTTCAAAGACTTCGATGAAGAGTTACATTCATCTAGGTCACAATGAGTCTTAAAGGGATGCTGTCATGGGAAAACATGTTTTTTTTCTTCAAAATGCATCAGTTAATAGTGATGCAGTGAGCAAACAGATTTTTTTATATTTAATTTTGAAATCTGACACGGGGCTAGACATATTGTCAGTTTCCCAGGTGCCCTCAGTCATGTGACTTGTGCTCTGATAAACTTCAATCACTCTTTACTGCTACAGTGCAAGTTGGAGTGATATCCCCCCCTCCCTCCGCCCCCCCCCCAGCAGCCCATCATCAGAACAATGGTAAGGTAACATAGTAACATAGTAAGTTAGGTTGAAAAAAGACACACGTCCATCAAGTTCAACCTTTTAATTTTTTTTAACCTGCCTAACTGCCAGTTGATCCAGAGGAAGGCAAAAACCCCATTTGAAGTCTCTCCAATTTGCCTCAGAGGGGGGAAAAATCCTTCCTGACTCCAAAATGCAATGGGACCAGTCCCTGAATAAACTTGTACTATGAGCTATCTCCCATATCCCTGTATTCCCTCACTTGCTAAACACCATCCAACCCCTTCTTGTACCTATCTAATGAATCAGCTTGTACCACTGATTCACTTCCCAGCTCTCCCTGTAACACCCCTTTCCCTCTTCTAATCTCATTGGCTCCCGTCTGCTGGGAGGAGCTACTGGTGAATAAAGCATCCGACCCTTCCTTGTACCTATCTAATGTATCAGCCTGTACCACTGATTCAGGGAGACAATTCCACATCTTCACAGCTCTCACTGTAACAAACCCCTTCCCAATATTTAGCTGGAACCTCTTTTCTTCTAATCGGAATGGGTGACCTTGTGTCAGCTGGAAAGACCTACTGGTAAATAAATCATTAGAGAGATTATTATATGATCCCCTTATATATTTATACATAGTTATCATATCTCCCCTTAAGCGCCTCTTCTTCAGCGTGAACATCCCCAACTTGGCCAGTCTTTCCTCATAGCTAAGATTTTCCCTTTACCAGCTTAGTTGCCCTTCTCTGTCCCCTCTCTAATACAATAATGTCCTGTTTGAGTGATGGAGACCAAAACTGTACGGCATATTCTAGATGGGGCCTTACCAGTGCTCTATACAGTAAAAGAATGACCGCTTCCTATGGTGAATCAATGCTGTAACTAGATAACAGTTCCCTGGTAGATCTAAGAACAGCACTCAATAGTAAAATCCAGGTCCCACTGAGACACATTCAGTTACATTGAGTAGGAGAAACAACAGGCTGCCAGAAAGCAGTTCCATCCTAAAGTGCTGGCTCTTTCTGAAATCACATGACCAGGCAAAATGACCTGAGATGCACCTACACACCAATATTACAACTAAATACACTTGTTGGATTAGAAATTACATTTTACATGGTAGAGTGAAGTATTTGCAGTGTAAACAGTGTAATTTAGAAATAAAAAAAGCACCATAAAATTTATGACAGAATCCCTTGGACTTGTTTCACCTAGAGTCCTGCGGGGGTTCATTTTATAAGACCCGTACCTGACCCATAACCACAACCCACAATTTGTTCCCATTGATGCACTACCCGACCCAGGCCGCAAAAATTAAACTTACCTTATGACTCAAAACCAAAAGTGACATCACTGTGGACCTGGAAGTGACATCACTCTGATGCTGAATCTGCAAGCAAATGGAAGAAAACTGCCGAAACCACAAGGGGAGGAAGGATCAGTCCTCTGCACCTTACCCGGGTACCCAGATGGGTTACCTGCAGACTGCCCACATAGCCAGGCAATTGGTGACTTTCTGCCTGAAACCCAATCATTTTGCAGGTATTCCGTGGGTGTCCATCATGGAGCAGGACTTTAGTTTCACCTTACATCCAGGTGGTGAAACGTATTAGAACTGAACTAAAAAAGTTGCAAGTTGAATTGAGAAGTCACTCGAACTTTATATATATATATAATGTAATTTGATCATCATTTAATTCCTATCCATTTCATAGGTTTCTCCTTATTACTAGTAGTATATTCTAACAGCTAATGACTTACAATATAATGTAGTTCTTTGCCCTGGGTGACTTCTGTTCATAGCAGTGTGCTTGATAAAGATCTATTCAGTGTCAGTGAATGCTATGATAGATGTAAAAAAAAAATTTCGTTCCTGGTGTCAGTTTCTCTTTACTGGGGGAACCCAAAAAAGCATCAATGGGTGTGGCTTATATTAATGGGCGTGGCTGATAATTGTGGGCGTGGCTTGTAAATTTTTGCGCGGAGCTATGCACGGCAAATATACCATCCCTTCTCTTTTTTAGACCCAATTCAAGCACTGCTTGCAAGGATATACCTTGCTTGTTTACTGTATCAGGAAATTGTATTGATATAAATATGCACACGCATAATAACATTATGTAAATCACGGCTCTCCTAAATTAATACTGTTTGCCTTCTAAATTATAATCAGAGCCTTCCATATTTATGTTCACGTAGATCCATTTCTCAGATATGTTTGCAGAGCACAACTAAGATATTTAAATGTAGAATGATTTGTTTGGAAGGCTGTCAGTTTAGGAAAGAATAAAATATTTGCACATGATGCCGTGCAATTGGCTGGATGAAAAAAAAAAAAGATTTACTAAGTGAAGAATAAATATTAGCCTTTGTTTAGTGTTCTTGTTTAGCCAACCTATTCTTCTGAATCTCCACCGTGTTTTGCTTGTATGAACTCAGTAAAAGACAAAGTGCTAAGTAGTAAGTATTCAATATCAATTCTTATTAAATATAATTCATATTCCTCCTCTTCCATGAACAAAGAAATGAGGTTGAGAGCATCTACTGAAAATCACAGCAATAAATATATTATTTTTCAACCGAAAATCTGCCATTTAAATAACGTACCAGTTACTTTTATCTAGGCTTTCAATATTAAACACAGAAAGAGGCTCCGGGTTCTGTCTACCGAAACTGCTGCATTGATTATTCTGTTTCAGTACATATTATAAAGAACCATTTTGAATTGGTCTCTGTGACTTTATTTAAAATGCTTCTAAATGGAACCTGATTCCTCTTATCTAAAGAGTCAGAGAGAGAGAGAACGCTGGCTGGCAATTGCCTGTGCAGAGGAATCCTTTTATTCCACCTTTTCATGCTGGTTTGCAAAGCAATGCTAAAAGTACTTCGAAAAAAATGATAGTTAATGAAAGGAGTAAATTAGAAATATAGCCGACTAGCTGCCAAGAGTCTTTAATATACAGCTTTAGGATTGTGGAGCTCTTCCATGCATAGCTGAAAATGCTTTACAAAAACAAATTTACAGTTAAACAAGGAAGTAAAAAAAGAAAAATATATGATACTGCACAAGATAAAATCTAGCTGGCCGGAATTTGACAATACAACCTGTAGTAGTGCTTCATAAAATATCTGGGTTTGGGTTCAGTCAATAAAAACTTTAAAGTGCTTTGCAAAAGTGTTCTACCCAGTTCTGTCATTTTACTGCATGACAAATCATACACGAAAATTATGTCTGCAATTTTAATTCTCTTGCAAAGCACAAAAACTCACTCAAAATATTTTTAAAATGTTTTTTTTAATGTTCATGTTTACAGCATGTGTCCACCATCAAAAACACTGTATCCAAAGGGTGTGAGGGTCTCCAAAAATAAAGAGGCAAATATAAAAAGTAGAAAAATTTATTAGGACATGAAGACCTAACGCGTTACGTGCCTATAGGGGCACTTACTCATGAGTAAGTGCCCCTATAGGCACGAAACGCGTTTTATATTTGCCTCTTTATTTTTGGAGACCCTCACACCCTTTGGATACAGTGTTTTTGGTTTTTGCACCTTGGGACTGAGGTGAACTGTGAGTGTTTTCTCCTTATTATTTTTTCTATTTTATATTTTTGTACCTTTACTTATCTAATATTTATTTTTGAGTGGTACCATAGATATTTTTTGCTATGTGGCAGTAGCACAAACCAAAGTATTTTGTGTCCACCATCACTCAAAAGCTTAGAGGATGGGTTGGGTGCGGAGGGTGGGCACCCATGGCCTACATGCAGGGCAGAGAATAAAGTGATAAAAAAAAACACTGTGATATGCTCATGTTTTCCATAAAGTACTCCATTTTTAAGCCTTCTGTGTGTCAGCTTTGCGCTCAGAATGAATTTTGGCTCATCCTTCCAGGCAGAGTTATCCCAAACACAAGGCCAAAGTAACACTGGATTGGCTCAAGAACAAAGCAAATGCCAAAATAATGGAGTTTTGATTGGATGTTCTCTAGGACATTCAACTTTTTGTTCTTGTTACTGTATGGTTTTGATGTAGGAGGAGGAAACCCACACAGACAATGGGAGAAGATTTGGAAATAGTTCCCAACTGAACCCAGGAACTCAGCTAGACTACAATGCTAATTAGTGAGCTACTCTGGTGCCTTGATTTACCTACATTTCTTCCTTCTATTTTACAAGATATTTAGTACTTTGTACTTTAGTACTTAGTACAGACCCACAGCATTATGGAACATATATAGGACCTGTTATCCAGAATGCTCAAGACCCAGGGGCTACACAAATAAGGGGTCTTTAAGTAATTTGGATTCATACCTTAAGACTACTAGAAAGTAATTTAAACATTAAATAACCCCAATAGGACTGTTTTGAATCCAATAAGGATCAATTATATCTTAGTTCGAAACAAGTACAAGCTACTGTTTTTTTTTATTACAGTGACAAAGTAAATCATTTTTAAAAATTTTAATTATTTGATAAACATCGTGGGTAAATTTACTAAGCGTGACGGCTTCGCAGCCATTGCAACACTCATTCGCTAATTGTGTAGTTGTGACCAGGGCGCCAAATGCTTGCGAATTTTTACAAGCGTTACTTCGGCAATCAAAGTGAAGATCCGCTAGCATTCAATTATGCCTAGCGTAACGTCATTAGAGCTCTTCGTTCAGGCTAATTTGCATAAATGATAAAGTTGAATGGACGTATATGTTGCAGCAAATACATTACATTACACAAGTCCAGGGAACCTTAATAAAGACAATAGAGTTGTTATATTGCCCTACACATGAGCCCACTGTATAGTTTCTGTTCCATACGTTAGAAAATGGGGGAACCCGGTTACCCAAAAAAAAGACGCCAGTGTTTTTTTGGGACTTAGAAACTTTTTTCACAAAAAATATAATGTAGTAACAGAAGAATGAATAAGATCTATTCACTCCAATGCACTTCTCCTGGTCTGAGCTGGCGACGGCAAGTCTGGCGAAAGAGGTAACGTTCAGTAAAATCCGCATCTTAGTGAATTTGCGGAGTAACGTCCATTCGCCAGAGCGAAAATTCGCTTAGAAATGCAGGAATTTCAGACAAACGGATTGCATGACAGAAAGCCCTATGGTAACGAGTGGGTAACATCTGTTAAACTGATGTTACAATAAAGGAATATACATTGACTCTCCACCCTTGGGAACAGGATTTTCCACACTTTAAATGATGGCACTTGCTGTTATCCATTGAATATGCACAGTTACACGGTCGTTCCTTTATGCTTCCCCTGTTTTACAGATCTATAAATTATTCTTCAAAATATATACTGTATAATGTACATCATAAGAAAGCTGTTTGAGCAAGAGCTACAGTTTATATTCAAGACAGCTGCTATTCCTGCTGTGGCATGGAGAATTCCTTACTCCTAAAAAAAATCTTCTCGGGAATAAAACTTAATTCATTTTCAGTGAAGGACTAGTTTAGATGTTGCAAGATGGGAATTATGTTTTTAGTATTTAGTTTTTCCTTAAAGGGATACTGTCATGGGAAAAATTTTTTTTTCAAAATGAATCAGTTAATAGTGCTGCTCCAGCAGAATTCTGCACTGAAATCCTTTTCTCAAAAGAGCAAACAGATTTTTTTATATTCACTTTTGAAATCTGACATGGGGCTAGACATATTGTCAATTTCCCAGCTGCCCCAAGTCATGTGACTTGTGCTCTGATAAACTTCAATCACTCTTTACTGCTGTACTGCAAGTTGGAGTGATATCACCCCTCCCTTTTCCCCCCAGCAGCCAAACAAAAGAACAATGGGAAGGTAACCAGATAACAGCTCCCTAACACAAGATAACAGCTGCCTGGTAGATCTAAGAACAACACTCAATAGTAAAAACCCATGTCCCACTGGGACACATTCAGTTACATTGAGAAGGAAAAACAGCAGCCTGCCAGAAAGCATTTCTCTCCTGAAGTGTAGGCACAAGTCACATGACATGGGGCAGCTGGGAAATTGACAAAATGTCTAGCCCCATGTCAGATTTCAAAATTGAATATAAAAAAATCTGTTTGCTCTTTTGAGAAATGGATTTCAGTGCAGAATTCTGCTGGAGCAGCACTATTAACAATTAAAAATTTGTGAATTTTCCGTAAAATTCGTGAAACTCATAGATTGACGCATGCATCAATTTTGACGCCGACGTTCAAGTCAATGGGCGTCCGAATAGTATTGATGTGCGATCGACTTTGCGATCGACTTTTCCGACGCTCGTCGATGCAGATGAATTTTCGTGGGAAACTTATTCGAACTTATTCACCGATGGAACATGGAAATTCGACGCAAATTCGCGCCTGCTGAATTTAATCACCCAACTGTACTGTACGTGTATATTGTAGGAGAACTCTGTATCGTCATTCATTATTCTATTGGTGCGCAATAGACATTCACTTCTTGATATCATAATTATTGCTTTAACAAGTGCACTTCTTTTTGATACCCAATAAAATCTCAGCTTGCTCCATGAATCCTGAATTAATTCCCAGCCTTCACATTTCTCTGAGCTCCTGCTTAATGTTGAGCTTTGATCCATTTTGCAGAAATAAAGGCCGTTTCATGTACAAAGTGAAAGGCAGGCTCTGTCTTTTAATGCAATTGAACAAATTTCTTTTTTTTGAGGAAGGAGGACCGTATTATACGTGGTTATTATTCAGAGTCTCAGGAAGAAGACTGCTTTCCACAGTAATAAAAGAAAGAAAGAAAAAAGCAGGTACCCTATCAATTATCTCTTGCTCTAGCTAAGTGCTGATCTCTCCTGAGTGTTTGTTGTCAGCACCTTATCCCAATTACTATAAGAAACAAAAATGCTCTGGCAGAAAAATCACAGACCCTGGAACTTACACAGTCTATCAAATGCTGCTGCTACTCATAGGAATCCTACGGCTGATGGAGACAGACTGAGAGTTGTAGTTTAGAAGCATCTGGGATTTTACCAATTGTTTAATCCTGTTCCAGCCAATCACATCTTAGAATGTTCCCAATGTAGACGTCGGTATTAGATAGTGCAACAAATGAGTATTAAAAGTTAAAGTTCTAACAACCAACAACAACCAATCCACATACAGCCTTTACGGTTCACCTGAATAAAATCAAACATATAAATGGATACTAGGATTAGTATTTCTCATGCAAACTGTGCAACTCATATACAATACAGTAATGGAAAACATGTACCTTACAATTATAGGGGACAACGTATTAGAATCTTTCAATATCCTATGAACCCATAGAGTAATATCACTGAACTTGCCTTTCCTATTGCATTTTCCTGCCACTCTTCCCCAGATTCTCATTCTTTTATTCTGCTTGAACCTCCATGATCTCTTGCCCTCCCTCTACTTCTTCCCTTATATTATCTGCTGTCTCTATGCAGCTCATATAATCATACTACCTCCCTACTCACTCCATAATACTACCAGTGCTCTGAATATTCTCCCTTATTCTCTTATCTCTGCCCCATCTAACTGCACCAGCCAACCTCTCCTCTGTCATTGCTCCATTTCATCTCTCTGCATCATATTCATATTTCTAAAGCAGGTTTAGCTTTAATGCTATCACATCTCTGATTGCTCTTTCTAGTGATCCGAAACACTGCCACTGCCCCAATACCCATTTCCCACATATATATATATATACACACAGTTCGGGTGTGTATCCACACTCAGATACTGGGTGCTTGATCTAAATAGTATACATACTTATCAAGGAGATCTGCACACCAATTTCTCTTTTTATTGTTTATTTATTCCACTGTGCGTTCTAACGTTTTAATCCACATTGGGATCCTTGATAAAGATCCCAATGTGGATCAAAATGTTGGGACGCACAGTGGAATAAATATGCACTAAAAAGAGAAATCGGTGTGCAGATCTCCTTGAGCAGTACTGTATATATATATATATATATATATCATGATAAATGGACCCGCACTCCAAGGTTTTTCATGAAAATCATGATATATTTTATTCACAAATGTACATCCAACGTTTCGGTCCCCATTGGGACCTTTCTCAAGGATCCATTCCAATGGGGACCGAAACGTTGGATATGCATTTGTGAATAAAATATATCACGATTTTCACAAAAAACCTTGGAGTGCGGGTCCATTTATCATGATGTATCATTAAGCTTTTGACCAACGCACCAGCTTCTATTAAATCTGGTAAGAGTGCTTTCACCTATATGGACATTATATATATATATATATATCTATCTATCTAGATATATATCATATATAATTATGGAAAGATACGTTATCCAGAAAACTCCAGGTCTGGATAATAGGTCCCATACCTATATATATATATATATATTGCTATTAGATAGATGGATAGATAGACAGACAGACAGATGGATAGATAGATAGATAGATAGATAGATAGATAGATAGATAGATAGATAGATAGATAGATAGATAGATAGGTATAATACCTAGCCCTACAATATGACTATACAGATAACCTAGAACAGGATTTGAGCATAATCCATTCAATCACAGGAATCAATCCAAATGTAATTCATCTGTTTGATTTATAATTTGCACTTGAAAGTACCGACTTGCAGCAGTTGCGTTGGCAGCTCTCGTGCACACTTTACTATATGTGAACATAAATCAATGTGTCCAGGACAATAAATAAGCAAACTCAATTAACCCTTTTAGTGCCCCCCCACTGTAGAAACAAAAGCATCATCACTATTCAGCACTGCAAGATTAAAGGGAAATCTTGAAAACTCTGTAAGATCTAAGGAGCAAGGCCTTTTACCTCTCGTATCAATACTTTATATAATATGTACAGTATGCAAGATGCATATACTCTTCTATTGTACAGTGCTGCTTTATTAATACATATGTATCATTTGAGCTATAATGGGATATGTGTGTGTGTATATATATATATATACTTCTCTAATGAAGTAAATAGTTAGTTCTTGGGTCACAAAGCTGCCCCCCCCTGAGGTTTAATTTGGGTCCCATGAGAAAACATTAAGAAACAATGCGCCAGGGAAAAATAAAGAGGATGTGCAGACACAAAAGAAACCCTCCAGCAGCGCTCACCCTCAAAGTAAACTGAAAAGAAAAAGGTATTGGGAAATGCATATAAAACTCAACTTTTATTAATGTTTGCCATAAAACTATGGGGTTTCAATCACAAACGGACGCATTTAGATTCTAAAGGCAATGACCATTTTACTGCTTTATTTATCCACACGCCACAAGAATCAACGCAGTGTTTTATAATAAACATTAATACACTCCAGAATAATCGTTAAATGCTTTTTCTTGCGTCAAACAACGTAAAACATGTAACAAATATTTATTTTTAGATATTAGCAGTCACAAACAGAAGGAAACCCTCTGTGATAGACTAGGGTCACATACTGAGCGTTTGTTGTCTTCATGTAACCCTAATTCATGGATCTTGCTCATGGGAGGAATAAACAATACAGACGCAAGATGGGTAATAGATTTTGGTATAATAACCCACTGCATTGTTTAAAGCTCCTGAAAGTTCAAGGCAATGAGCAGCGCTCTTGGGTCCACTTAGTCCACAGTTGGCATAAAATGCTCTGTTAGACCATAGTTATTCACTTATAATACACAAAAGCCATGAATATCCTGTAAATTATATCCTTATAAACGGTGAGTAGTGATGTCATAAGTTATAAACGGTGAGTAGTGATGTCATTTCTGTCACATGACTTACTAAAATTTGTGTATTATAATAAATAAAGTACCCCCAATTGTAAAATATGAGGATATTAGACGTTACCTCGGAGTTCCATGACCTGTATAAAAACACTCGGCCTTCGGCCTCGTGTTTTTATATGGTCATGAAACTCCTCGGTAACTTATAATATCCTTATATTTTACAAGAGGGGGTACTTTATTCACTATATAATCTACAGTCTGGTCATTTCCCAATGGGACCAGACTGTAAATTATATCCTTATAAACGGCGCGTTCTGACGCCAGAACGCGCCGTTTATAAACTTAAAGGGACAGCACTCGCAGCTGCTGCCATCGCCTCTACCCGACCTTCCCACCACTATAGCTTTGGCTCTGCACTTGCTTACCTCCCACAACGCGCTCCACCCCCTCCCTTCGGCTTCTCTTTCCTTCATAGCAGATCTCACTCCAGTAAAAAATCTGCAGCTGCCTCACTAGCGTTCTCTTCTCCATTTTCACTCCCCCTCGCATCAACTATCTGAAGTCTCGCTCCCCCTCCCTCACCCTTCCAAAGTCTCGCTCCACCTCCCGTCCACTCTCTGAAGACTCGCTCCGCCTCCTTCCCTTGCCTTCACCCGTCTGTGATGTAGTGAAAGAAAATGTCACACAGTGCGGGAGCTAGCCTTCAGAGTGGATGGGAGGCGGAGCGAGACTTAGATAATGTAAGGGAGGGTGAGAGAGACTCCAGGTAGTGTATACGAAGGGGAGGAGACTTTGGTAATGCAGAGGGGGGGGGGGTGCAAAAATGGAGAGGAGTCCTGTGAAGAAAAAAAGGAAAGAACTACATCCTAGCTGTGACATGACCATAGCAAGAAGAAATAAAGGTACCCAGCTAAATATACTAAAGTATGGCATAATTTAAAAAGCAAAGAACTCGTCAGAAAGTACAAACTGAACCCAGAAATTGTAGATTATAATGAATAATGTACCCCCCACTGAAAATTTATAAAGATATTAAGTCACCTCGGAGTTATGTGACCTGTATAAAAGCACTCGGCCTGCGGCCTCGTGTTTTTATATGGTCACATAACTCCTCGGTAACATAATATCTTTATAAATTACAGTAGGGGGTACATTATCCACTATATATAGTTACCGAGGAGTTTCATGACCGTATAAAAACACGAGGCCGAAGGTCATGGAACTACGAGGTAACTTCTAATATCCTCATATTTTGCAACTGGGGGTACTTTATTTATTATAATACACACGTTTCAGTGAGGCATGTGACAGAAATGACATCAGAACTCACCGTTTATAACTGATGAAATCAGAACTCACCGTTTATAAGGATATCATTTACAGGATATTCATGGCTTTTGTGTATTATAAGCTTATAGTCAGTCTAGGATATGCCTGAACCATTCTTTGGTATATAAGTTGGGGTGATTATCCAGCTGGGGACCATGCAGGTGTTGTATGGCTTGCCTAGATATTATACTCACTTTTTCTGTCCTGTTATTCTAGTTGTCTAAATGTTGTTCTTTTAAAGTATAATTTTAAACTGGGTTGTTTGCTGTCTCTGGGTGGTTGCTCTTGAATTCCCCTGAAAAATTCTTCTTAGATTTTCAATAGGTAAAGTCAGGGTCGGACTGGGCCGGAGGGACACTGGGAGAAAACCCAGTTGGCCCTGCTAGCCCAGACCCACTCGCCCATTGGCCCCCCTCCTAAAGAAAAGATGTGCCGGTCCGGCATTCACACACACATACACATTCGCATGGGGCGCAGAGGTTTCAAAGTCAGAAGGGGGCCCCTGGGGACTGCTGGGAGGGCCCTTGGTGTTTCAGCCTCGATGGGCCCCCAATGCCCCAGTCCAACCCTGGATAAAGTAGAATTAAACCAGATCTTTAAGGAAGGCTGATGGATTTGGCGTATTCATAATACTATTCAATACCATTCCAAGGAAAACAGGCAAATGACGGTATAAAAATGGCATTGAGATAAATTAAGACAAAAAGTTCAAACAGGAGCTGCATTTGCACTTGTAAATCTGTTGACCCTGTAAAAGCAACTTAGTGTCACAGCCGGGCTGCAAATAATATTCAGGTTCAAGGTTATTTTAAAATATTTTCTTGTTATGTAAGTGCGTAGTGAGACACTCGCTGCTAATATTAACGTACAAGATTACATGGTTTCAAGAATGCGAACGGAGAGCAGATGTGAATGAGACAAGAAGTGTCAGAGATGCTTCGATAATTACAGGATGTAAAAAAAAATTATAGGCCAGAGTATTATAGGGATCCAAATTGCGGGTATTACCCACATAAGCCATGGAGTGTAAGGGAAACACATATGTAAATGTCTGCAATTGTAAGGATACGTCTGTGTATTACTTGTTAAAGGCCACCTATCATAATAAAATTGTTTCTCCCAGGCTAATAGAGCTGGTATTCTGATTGGGTGGAAAAAATACTATTTTAGACCAAAACTGCTCTTAGTGAGCTCTATGCCACCCTCACCAGGAAAGAGCACCAAGTCTGGGACTCTAAGGGGTAAATTTATCAAAGAGTGAAGTTCCGAGACTAGAGTGAAATTCCGCAGCTCACAATTCATTTCTATGGGATTTTGAAAGGCGTATTTATCAATTTCACTCTAGTGGCGGAACTTCACTATTAAAGGACAAGGAAAGTCTAAAATAGAATAATGCTAGAAATGCTGTATTTTGTATACTAAACATAAACATGAACTTACTGCACCACAAGCCTAATCAAACAAATGATTTATGCTTTCAAAGTTGGCCACAGGGGGTCACCATCTTGTAACTTTGTTATACATCTTTGCCTGACCCTGACCCTGCACATGCTCAGTGGGGTCTGGGCTGCTTAGGGATCGTCATAAACAAAGCTGCTTGAGTTCTGCATGGCTGGGAAGTAAGGCGGGGGCTCCCCCTGCTGTTCATAAGTATGATTGTTTCCCTGCAGAGCAGTTAGGGACCGTCTGACAATTCCTATCCACAGCAGTAAATGAAGGGAGAATTTCACTGCATACAGTCAGGTTTCTTAAAAACAGTACACATTTTTTAAATAAAGTATATTGGAGATTTCATTAAAGAAAGTAAAAATTGGATTTCATTTTTTTGCCTTTCCTTGTCCTTTAACAGTTGTCTGGTGCTTTTAGTATTGCATGATATCAAGGGGCTGAATACATTCTGGATGACTATAAATTCTGCAAAAAAATGTAGGGGGTTTGGCGGAATTCTATAGAGAATCCTTAATTTAGTTTATTACAGAGAACAAGTCTGGTTCCTTGTTAAACATTACACATATAGACCTTCTCATAGATAACAACATGACAACCAGGCCCACTGGTAACAGAAACAATTAGCTCTGGTTTATACCCAGCAGTGAGATGATTAATCTCATTCAAGCAACAAATGAATTAATAAAGAGAAGATATTTAGCAAAGAAACAATCTTCACTACATGTAGATTCCAAGGCCCAATGCATACGTTGTATTTGTTGTTATTACAGGTATGGCACCTGTTCTACAGAATTCTTGGGACCTGGGGTTTTCCAGATAAGGGATCTTTCTGTAATTTGGATGATCATACTTATAATTTACTAGAAAATCAGGGTTATTTTAAATAGAACCAATAGGCTGGTTTTGCTTCCAATAAGGATTAATTATATCTTAGTTGGGGTCAAGTATAAAGTGAAGTTTATTATTGCAGAGAAACCAATCAGCAATTAGATTTCAATAGTCACATACAAGTTAGAAAACAAAAGCAAAGATCTGATTGGTTGCTATAGGCAACATCACCAGTGATGCTTTACACAGAATGATAAATATGCCCCTTAATGTATCATTATTTTCCTCTTCTTCACTTTTCCCCCATGTGTGGTAAAAACATTGTGGAGCCATGTTGCACTAAAAGCCTTGTCTAACACCTATTAAACTAACAGCAGCCTAAGGACAGAGACACACGTGAAGATTCAGGGAGATTTAGTCGCCCGGTGACAAATTGCCTCTTCTTCGGGCGAGTAATCTCCCTGCAATGCCTTTCTTTCGGCTAGAATCTAAATCACCGGCGGGATGGCACTCGGAGAGCTTTGTTTTCCTAGTCACCCGAAGTTTCCTCCGCGACTTTGGAAAACAAAGCGCCTCGAGTGCCATTCCGCCAGTGATTTTGATTAAAGCCGGCGGGAGGCATTATGGGGAGATTGGTTGGCGGAAGAAGAGGCGATTTGTCACTATGCGACTAAATCTCCCCGAATCTTGCCTCACAAGGAAACTTCAGACGACTTCAGAAAACGAATCGCTCAGAGTGCCGTCCCGCCATCGATTTAGATTCTAGCCAGCAGGAAAGCATTGCTGGTCGCCCGAAGAAGAGGCGATTTGTCACTGGGCGACTAAATCTAGCCGAATCTTGCCTTATGAGGAAACTTCAGGCGACTTTGGAAAACAAAGTGCTCTGAGTGCCATCCTGCCATCGATTTCGATTCTAGCCAGCGGGGAGGCAGTTCGGGGAGATTGGTCGCCCGAAGAAGAGGCGATTTGTCACTGGGCGACTAAATCTCCCTGAATCTTACCTCACAAGGAAACTTGAGTCTACTTCGGTAAGCAAATCGCTCCGAATGCCATCCAGCCGACAATTTAGATTCTAGCCGGCGGGAAGGCATTGCGGGAGATTGGTCGCCCAAAGAAGAGGCGATTTATCCTAAATCTCCCCGAATCTTGCCTTACGAGGAAACTTCGGGCGACTTTGGAAAACGAAGTGCTCTGAGTGCCATCCTGCCGCCGATGTCGATTCTAGCCGGCAGGGAGGCAGTTTGGGGTGATTAGTCGTCCGAAGAAGAGGAAATTTGTTGCCAGGAGACTAAATATCCCCTAATGTTCTCGCCTGTCTCTGCCCTAAGGAATCAATTCTGCATGGTTTCAAAACTGCAGTTCTGAAAAAAAAAAATGTAAGTGTTTCTTGCCTTTTAAGAAACTTTTCTAACTAAAAGGTTTGTTAAGTTGTTCAGCTCCTCCAAATTATTGAAAAATATATTCCCAAAGATACTTCCTCTTTCAAATATATAAATAATAATAATAATAGAGAATAAATAGGCACTTTTCCAAGCACATATACAGCTATAAACATATCCGCGCATATATCACAAGGGAGGAAGAGCTAACGCCATGTACAAGAGCAGTAAATTACAAGGTTGGTGATCCACATCTGTACAAGTGCTTAGGATTCAAAAAAGAGCTTACGACATATAAAACTTTCCCAAAATTAATAGAGCTTAGGGGGTTTTCAGTGTGCTGAGGAAGCATTTTCATTGTACTGCTTTCTGACAGCTAGGTATAAGACTCCGATATTTATTATAACGTTAACTTTCTTTTCCCCTACTTTTCTTATGGAAAACACCTCCATGTATTCAATCCCTAGCATCTGTTGCTTTAAAACTAGAGTTTTAAATAAAAAATCTCACGCATATCACGTTATACACATTTTAAGCAACAGATCGTTTATATCAAGTTAAGTGGCATAATAAAGAATCTTACCAAACCAAACTGTAATGGGGCAGATTTATCAAGGGTCGAATTTCCGAGGTGATGGGAGTTTTTTTAAACTCCCATCAACTTGAAATCCAAATAAAAAAAGACGATTCGAAACGTATTAAAAAAATCTAAGCTTTTAACTTTGGGCGAATAGGCTGTATGCGAATCTAAGTTTTACCGCATTCGATCGAATTCGAATCGAATCCAAGGATTTGCCCCAAAAAACTTCAAAGTCCACCAATTGACTTCGAACGGGTTCTAGGAGGTCTCCCATAGGATAAAACAGAAATTCGGCAGGTTTTAGATGGCTAATGGTCAAAGTCAAAGTTTTAAAGAGACAGTACATTATAACTTTCGATATTTAAATAGTCAAATTTTTTACAAATTTGAATCAAATTTTGGACTATTTCATAGTCGAAGTACACTAAAAATAGCTTGAAAATCTAATTTTTAAATTCAATTTTCACTTTGACCCTTGATAAATCTGCCCCATAATTTTGACCTTTCACATCCTTTTTCCTTGAACCCCCATTTAGTGATGGTCTGTGTGCTGCCTCAGAGATCACCTGACCAGAAATACTGCAGCTCTAACTGTAACAGGAAGAGATCACCTGACCAGAAATACTACAGCTCTAACTGTAACAGGAAGAGATCACCTGACCAGAAATACTACAGCTCTAACTGTAACAGGAAGAGATCACCTGACCAGAAATACTGCAGCTCTAACTGTAACAGGAACTTTGTCCATTAAAGGAAAACATTACCCCCAAAATGAGAACTAAACCCCCAAACTAATGAAAACCCCTACCCTACATAGTCCCTCCTCCCTGTTCCCCCCACAAAGGTGTTAATACCTGTAAATGCCCATAATTTTTTAATTACCCCTCAATGCAGAGTCAGCACAGCGGAGCTCACGGGCGCCATCTTCACCGCTTTGGGAATATTCGGGCCTTTCAGCAATTTTCGTGGCTGTTGACGCATGCGCAGGTGTTCAGAACTGGAAAATTGCTACAGCTGTGCATGCGCCGATACGCCGCTTACTTACTGAAGATTCCCAAAGTTGTGATGCGCTGACTCTGCATCGAGGTGTAGTTCAAGACTTAGGAGCTTTTACAGGTATTAACACCTGTGCGGGGGGAACAAGGAGGGTGGAGTATGAAGGGTAGGGATTTTCATTCGTTTGGGGGTTTAGTTCTCCTTAATTTTATCTAATTAAGTGGCATTTTAAAGAATCTTACCAAACTGGTCTATATATATATGTAAGTAAATATTGCCCTTTTATATCTCTTGCCTTGAACCACCATTTCTTGATGGTCTGTGTGCTGCCTCAGAGATCACCTGACCAGAAATACTGCAGCTCTAACTGTAACAGGAAGAGATCACCTGACCAGAAATACTGCAGCTCTAACTGGAACAGGAAGAGATCACCTGACCAGAAATACTGCAGCTGTAACTGGAACAGGAAGAGATCACCTGACCAGAAATACTGCAGCTCTAACTGTAACAGGAAGAGATCACCTGACCAGAAATACTGCAGCTCTCACTGTAACAGGAAGAGATCACCTGACCAGAAATACTGCAGCTCTCACTGTAACAGGAAGAGATCACCTGACCAGAAATACTGCAGCTCTAACTGGAACAGGAAGAAGTGTGGAAACAAAAGACAGAACTCTGTCTGTTAATTGGCTCAGGTGACCTAGCATGTATGGTTTGTTTGGCATGTTTGTGTGCACCATGAATCGTATGATCCCAGGGGGCGGCCCTTATTTTTTAAAATGGCAATTTTCTATTTATGACTACGTAGTGGCACATACTACTAGAAAAGTATATTATTATGAAAATGGTTTATTTACATGAAGCAGGATTTTACATATGAACTGTTTTATGCAATATATTTCTAGACCTATATTAGGGAGTGCAAGAGCAAAAACTGGTTTAAATTTACTTTTTTTTGCCCACAATGGATTGTGTCCTCACTTTTGCAGAGCTAGGCATTGTCAAGCGCATTGGTTTGCTGCACCCAAATGGAGGGGAAAGAGTTGCACCTGAGAGTGAACTGTGGGAGGTGAGACTCGTCTAACCCCTAGTTAAGAAGTGTGCACGGGGTCAGCCCATGGATGTCGCGTGATGGTGCAAGGCAGGTTGGGATCCTAGAACTTGGTGTCTTTCTCAAGGCATGCATTAAAGAAACAAAGCCTAACTATTAATTAAATAATAATCCAGGTCTTTGATTGTGACCACAGGAGTCTACCATCTTATTAAATCATGTCACTTCCACCTAAGGAACATATCAAAAATACGATTATTTATCACCCAAGATGCTGCCAAAATTCTTATTCACTCTCTCATCATATCACGTCTAGACTACTGTAACTCTCTTTTAATTGGCCTCCCCCTCCAGAGACTGTCACCTCTCCGGCGAATAAATTTGTGAAAATGAGGCGAAAAATCACCACCGTCCAAAAAACTATGGGTGGGTCGGAATAAACGCTCGTGCCAAAACTATAAAACTGCGTCAACATTATTCAGACGCCCATTGATTTTAATGCGGGAGTCAAAATTGACATGAGCGTCAAAATTGACGTAAATTGACGCATGCGTTTTGCAACATCTCAGGAACTTCGCACGTTTTTCGGTTAACCGAAACGGGACGAATTCGCCCATCACTGCTATCAACTTGTGTAAATGGACACTGGTCACCAAAAGCCAGTATTAGGAAATGTCTAAAGCAAGTCAGTTATTGAATTATTCTTCTGAATGTAACCGCTGACGTGTAATTTAGTTAAACGTTCATGATGCTGCTCTGGGAGAACACAATCCAGTATCAACGACCCAGGCAACAAACAAGTGCAAGAGATGCAGATATTTATCATGGAACACTCCTTTCAGGGCTCGGAAGAAGAAATGTGTGAAACGGTTATTGATAAAAACAGAGCTGAAATAGGAACAGGAGTATCGCTTCCAATGAACAAATGCAATTCACACGTCTATCAAGTGAGTGATAAAATAAGTTATAAATCATTCCCTTGCTATAAAGCATTATGCTTCTTCTTTTTCTAATCCCCGTTGGTTTATGTGCTCGCGCCCTGTATTTCTGGCAGATTCTCGTTCAATCAGACGTTTTCCTTTCTTCCAGGAAAACAGAAGTGGCTATCGGCACATACATGAATAGGAGCCACTCACAAGGCTTTGAAGATTAGAAGTGACACTTTAAAAGCCATTTATTGCTAATAGATTCATTTGATATCTTACTTGAATTTAATTGCGACTGCTTTTGGTTCTTTGATGAAAGGCAGTTGGAATTAAAAGACAAGTGAAATTAAAAGGTATGGCTAATTCCAAGTACAGGAGATTTCATTTAACCAGTCACTTCAGATTACAAGCAGGGAACTCTAACTCTACTGTCTCAACACTGGTTTTGTGAAGGGACTGTATATAACCTTGTTCAACGTAAGTTAAATGATCAGGGCTTGTGCTGAACATACTTGGGATGTAACAATATCCACTTATACCCTTAATGGGACTGCACTAGGCAAATCCATTATGGAAAATGGAATCATTGTAGATAATAAACTTGTCTGTAGCAAGTAATGCCAGTCATCAGCATCAAGCGCAAATAAGGTCTTGACTTGTATTAAAAGGGGCAGAGAGTCACGGGAGGAGGGGGTCCCACTGTATAGAGCACTGGTAAGGCCCCATCTAGAATATGCCGTACAGTTTTGGTCTCCATCACTCAAACAGGACATTATTGTATTAGAGAGGGGACAGAGAAGGGCAACTAAGCTGGTAAAGGGAAAATCTTAGCTATGAGGAAAGACTGGCCAAATTGGGGATGTTCACTCTGGAGAAGAAGCACTTAAGGGGTGATATGATAACTATGTATAAATATATAAGGACATCATATAATAATCTCTCTAATGATTTATTTACCAGTAGGTCTTTCCAGCTGACACAAGTTCACCCATTCTGATTAGAAGAAAAGAGGTTCCAGCTAAATATTGGGAAGGGGTTTGTTACAGTGAGAGCTGTGAAGATGTGGAATTGTCTCCCTGAATCAGTGGTACAGGCTGATACATTAGATAGGTACAAGGAAGGGTCGGATGCTTTATTCACCAGTAGCTCCTCCCAGCAGACAGGAGGGAGCCAATGAGATTAGAGGAGGGAAAGGGGTGTTACAGGGAGAGCTGGGAAGTGAATCAGTGGTACAGGCTGATACATTAGGTACAAGGAAGGGTCGGATGCTTTATTCACCAGTAGCTCCTCCAGCAGACAGGAGGGAGCCAATGAGATTAGAGGAGGGAAAGGGGTGTTACAGGGAGAGCTGGGAAGTGAATCAGTGGTACAGGCTGATACATTAGGTACAAGGAAGGGTCGGATGCTTTATTCACCAGTAGCTCCTCCCAGCAGACAGGAGGGAGCCAATGAGATTAGAGGAGGGAAAGGGGTGTTACAGGGAGAGCTGGGAAGTGAATCAGTGGTACAGGCTGATACATTAGGTACAAGGAAGGGTCGGATGCTTTATTCACCAGTAGCTCCTCCCAGCAGACAGGAGGGAGCCAATGAGATTAGAGGAGGGAAAGGGGTGTTACAGGGAGAGCTGGGAAGTGAATCAGTGGTACAGGCTGATACATTAGATAGGTATAAGAAGGGGTTGGATGGTGTTTAGCAAGTGAAGGAATACAGGGATATGGGAGATAGCTCATAGTACAAGTTGATCCAGGGACTGGTCCCATTGCATTTTGGAGTCAGGAAGGAATTTGTCCACCTCTGAGGCAAATTGGAGAGGCTTCAGATGGGGGTTTTTTTTGCCTTCCTCTGGATCAACTAGCAGTTAGCCAGATTAAAAAAAAACAAAAAAAAAACGAAAAGGTTGAACTTGATGGACGTGTGTCTTTTTTCAACCTTTCTTACTATGTTACTATTTATCAATGTTTTAAATGTGGAAAGTCTATGGTTTATGTTATTTCTTGAGCTAATTGGGGAAATAAAAGTTTAAACGTTGCAAGTTTCACAATTAGATTACCAGTACACAACCCCCTCCATCCTTTGTCGAAGTAGTCCATTAAACAGGGGGGACTATCTCTGTACTGCTATGAACTTCACAGGAAGGAACCACACATATAGTATGTTTAATTCCCCTGTTTCGCTCAACAATGAACATAAATTTGTAACTTCTAGCAGGCAGGCCCGGATTTGTGGCAAGCCCACAAAGGCCCGGGCCTAGGGTGGCAGAAATTCAGGGGCGGCATGCATTAAAGTTAGTTGCGCATGCGCAATTTCGCATATTCAAGATATGCATATATATACGCACGCACAAGGGAAGGGGGACGCGGATGGGGAGAGAGACACAGATGCAGAGGGGGAAGCAGAAGCAAAGGGGGAAGCGGAAGGGGAGAGAGACGCAGAGGGGGAAGCATAAGGGGAGGCGGAGGGGAAGCAGAAGAGGAGGCAGACGGGGAGATGAGAGAGACGTGAAGGAGGAAGCAGAAGCTGATGGAGAAGCAGAAGGGGAGATGGACAGGAAGGGGAGGGAGACACGGACTGGAAGGGGGAGATGAGCAGAGACGGCCTAGGGGCGCCCCATTTGTAAATCCGGGCCTGCTTGCAGCAACAGCATACACATACCTGGGAATCACATTTATATCATCACATTTATATAAATGACAGTATTTCTCCATGTTACTATATAACCTGTCCTGCCCCCTACCCCCAAAATAATATTAATCTTGGAAGAACCTATCCATTAAACTAGGGGCAGCTGGTCTGCAAGGAGTTCATGTTCCCCCCATGCCTATGTGGGTTTCCTACAGGTTTTCCTGTTTCCTTACTCACTGTAGGAACATTAAGAGAGATGAACTCACTCTTGACAAAAAGTGATCTCAGTCTGAATTTGACAGAATTCCATTACTGTAAGCTCCAATAGCGCAGGGATTGATACTAATAATAAATGTAGGGCTAGATATGCCCAGTACATCTAAATGGGATACCCAAGCAGCCGTTGAAGTTTGAGTTCAATACCCCTCTCAACATATACAGGGCCGGATTTACATAGTGGGCACCCCCAGGCCCACTACCGTTCGTTGCCCTTGCGCAATGGGGAAATTTAAAAAATTATTGTATCTCCAGCGCATCCCCAGTGTTTTTGAACCAATGTGGGTGTGGTTGGGCAGCATGCCGCCGCCCCAGAATCCTGCCGCCCTAGGCCCGGGCCTAACATATTGGTAATCCTGTCTGTCATTCTCCATAAAGTTAGGGCCAGATGTAAGAAGAAAGACGCTACACAGCTATGGACTGCTTTAGTTATCAGGCGATAAACTAAATTCAGCGATTTTTATCTTATTTTAGCAACAGACTAAAATGCCCCAGAGCTCTGTGCCCAAGCTTTAACAACATATAGTGAATGTGTGCTCCATCTGTCATGATTTTTATGGTGTAGTTTTTATTTCTAATTTACACTGTTTACACTGAAAATAATTCCCTCTACAATATAAAATGTCATTCCTGAACCAGCAAGTGTATTTTTTTAGTTGTAATATTGGTGTGTAGGTGCATCTCAGGTCATTTTGCCTGGTCATGTGATTTCAGAAAGAGCCAGCACTTTAGGATGGAACTGCTTTCTGGCAGGCTGTTGTTTCTCCTACTCAATGTAACTGAATGTGTCTCAGTGGGACCTGGATTTTACTATTGAGTGCTTTTCTTAGATCTACCAGGCAGCTGTTATCTTGTGTTAGGGAGCTGTTATCTGGTTACCTTCCCATTGTTCTGTTATTAGGCTGCTGGGGGGGGAGGGAGGGGGTTATATCAGTCCAACTTGCAGTACAGCAGTAAAGAGTGACTGAAGTTTATCAGAGCACAAATCACAGGACTGAGGGCACCTGGGAAACTGCCAATATGTCTAACCCCATTCAGATTGCAAAATTAAATATAAAAAAAAAGATTTCAGTGCAGAATTCTGCTGGAGCAGCACTATTAACTGATGTGTTGTGAAAAACATTTTTTCCCATGACAGTATCCCTTTAAAATCAAAAATGGAAAAACCATACCTCAAACTCATATTCTGATGAATTCCTCCAGGGCTGGATCCATCTGCATTTAGCGTTAGCCACTTCGCCTTCGAGTAAATCTTCCCCTATATAACAATGTCTTAGTTATTTGAAAAATATTATCATGCCATCTCTGACACAGGTAAAGTAGAAATCTCAAGGAAGGGTTAAAACATGCATTTTTATTATGAGCAATGTGAAAAAATGTATATAATTATCACAGCAACCAATGGCAATAAGAAATACCATAGCAAACGCTCAGTGGGCTGGTCTACTGATAAGATCCATTTCCTCCCTACCTTGAATAAAGTTCCTATAACATCCCCAAGTGATTCTTCCTTAAACTATAAAAAGCCATCTCCTGAGAAATAAAGTAAGTCAACGTTTCTGCATTTGATAAAAGAGATTTTTACATTGCTTAGTGGAGCAATTTCGCCATAGTGCTGACCCTGCTGGCATAAGCCGCTGTGTAAAAATAACTTTTAAAGTCGGTTAAAAGTAAAAAACCATCAAAATAATATCGTCTATTAAGAAATGGAAACCTTCACTGACTCTTTTGTGAATATCCAAATGCTTTACTTACCAGGACAATGACTTCATCCTTCATTCTTTAAAGGGCATGTAAAGGCAAAAAAAGAAACTCCCATTTTTACGTTCTTTAATGAAAAAGAAACCTATCTCCAATATACTTTAATTTAAAAAATTGTACCGTTCTTATAAGAAACCTGATGCAGTGAAATTCTCCCTTCATTTACTGCTGTGGATAGGAATTTTCAGCGGTCCCTAACTGCTCTGCAGGGAAACATTCATACTTATGAACAGCAGGGGGAGCCCCCGCCTTAATTCCGGATGTGGATGAACTATGAATCAGAATTACTTTTAAAATGCATTAGATATTTAGGTAAGTGTACTTACAGAGTTGTGTTTTTAAACATAATAAATGAATTGTAGTGATGGGCGAATTTATTTGCCAGGTGCGAATTCACTGCGAATTTGCGCGATAAACGGATGCCAGCGTCAAAAACAAGACACTGGCGCCGTTTCGCCCATCACTAATGAATTGCATTTAGTTTCAAGTGCCTCTCCAACACTTCAGAGATCCCTTTTCTGATACTCAGTGTTTTATTGTTATCAGCAGGGGCGCGCCGCCAATGAGGCGAGCTGAGACGCTCGCCTCAGGCGGCAACGCCGGAGCGGTTTCCAGGGGTGGCAAAAAGCCGCTCCTGCACCTTTAAGAGCCGAATTTCCGGTTTTTAAACCCGAAATTCGGCTTTACGAATGCGAGAGAGCGCAATTGCGCTCTCCGCATTAGTGTTCCTGCCTCCCCTCCCGACAGGTAAGTCGGCGAGGGGGGGCGGCATTGCAGGAGCCGCCTCAGGCGGCCCTAAGGTACGAATCGGCGCTGGTTATCAGCTATGAATTATAGCACCAGGGGCAGGAACACGTAAAAAAAAAAACCAAAATAACAAATGAGCAAAGGTCTGAGCATATCCGTATGCGTTATTACATCAATAATTATTCTTCAATAGGTTCATCTCTACAATAACCATCTGGATTTATCCGCTGATGTGCATTTCACTAGAGATTTAATAGTTACAAGAAGATCCGATAAACGTGTTAATGAAAGATTAAAATAATTAGCCAGGGGGAAGGGAAGTAAACGTATAAATGAGCAAACACGTTAAATAGATATTTTAATTTCTTTGTCTTTGGAAAACAGCCCGAACTGTCTCTAGGGCCTTTAGTGCAAAAAGCTCAAGCGCCAGCTGTAAAACAAAATGTTGTGATATTCTCCCTGGAACAAACAGCACACGAGGGTCGTGTTTATAGATGCCTGTTGCTTTAAAACTATATTTCACAGAGAAGTCCTTTTTAAAAAAAAAAAGCACAAAGAAAAACATTGATTTTCCTTTATTCTCTTGAAAACTGTACTCTTTAAAATGAAGAATACTTGGGAGACATGGGACTGCAGCAGGGGAATTTCCAACAGACATGAACGAAACCTTTATCATCTGAAAATGAAATATCACAATGCAGAATATTACTGGTAGATTCTCATCTATAAATAATGCCGCGTATTAGAGTCTTGCGCGGGTCCATTTTTTTTTAACCCGAGCTGTACCCGCAAGCTGCAATCCGCAACCCGCATTCTTACCCGCTTGGACCCGCTAACCGACCCGCAAGTACCTTATCCACAACCCAGACCTGCGACCCGCTGACCATCAAGAATCAGGAAGTGCTTTTATATGTAAACTGGAAGTGACATCATTGGAAGTGGGCGTGGTTAGAAAAAAGGAGTAAAACAGGAAGTGCTGTCATTGTAAACCGGAAGTGACATAATCGGAAGTAGACGTGATCAGAAAAAAGGAGTAAAAATCGCTATTGAGAAGACCCGTGGCCCAACCCGTGATCCACAAACCTGCAGAACCGCCGGCCCGCGTCTATACCCGTAACTTCTACCCGCAGGGTAGCGCAGGTTTTTGCGGGTAACAATTAGCAGTCTTAACTTTTCAAATAGGCTTTAAAAGATGTTATTTGGAATTCTTTTGATGACAGTTTAATAAAGCACGAGAGTTTGGAAGAACGGCTTTACAACTGCTATTCCATTATATAGTAGTGTCTCACGTTAGCACAGATATGGGACCTGTTATTCAGAATGCTCGGGACCTGGGGTTTTCCGGATAATGGATCTTTCTGTGATTTGGATCGTCATGCCTTAAGTCTACTAGAAAATCATGTAAACATTAAGGGGGTTATTTACAAAACTCCGAATGCAAAAATCACAAAAAAAATTGTTGTTATTTTATACAAAATCAGACTTTAAAAAATCATGAATTTTTCGGAATTTATTAATCCCGAGGATGCAAAAGTCCAAATCAGGAAATCCAGCATCTCAGACTGTCGAGGTTGCATATAAGTCAATGGGAGAAGTCCCAATGATTTTTTTTGATGTGCGCTGGGTTTCGTGCAAAAACCCGAAGTTTTCTGAGTTTTCAAAAATCTGAAAAAATAGAGAAAATATTATCTATTGTATTTCCCGCAAAGCAAATTTTCGGGAAAATTTAATAATAAATAAGCGTTAAAAACCCGAGCGGATTTGATTGGAGTTTGTAGCAGAAAATATTGAGATAAATTGGACTTTGATAAATAACCCCTAAATAAACCCAATAGGCTGGTTTTGCTTCCATTAAGGATTAATTATATCTTAGTTGGGATCAAGTACAAGTTACTGTTTTATTATTACACAGAAAAAGGAAATCATTTTTAAAAATTAGGATTATTTGATTATAATAGAGACTATAGGAGACGGCCTTTCTGTAATTCTATTGTATCAATTCTAAGGCTAAGGCCACACTAGGCGGTAGCGCCGCGATTTGACTCGCGGCGACTTTTCGCGGCGACTTTTAAGCCGCAATCGCTGGGGAAACTTTTGCACTGGCGTCTATGGGGAATCGCGACAAATCGCCAGCGTAAAAACACACGCGGCGATCTTTTCTCTACTGTCGCTCGAAATTGCCTCGCTAGGCGATTTCGAGCGACAATAGAAAAAAGATCGCCGCGTGTGTTTTTACGCTGGCGATTCCCCATAGACGCCAGCGCAAAAGTTTCCCCAGCGATTGCGGTTTAAAAGTCGCGGCGAAAAGTCGCTGCGAGTCAAATCGCGGCGCTATCGCCTAGTGTGGCCTTAGCCTAACAGCTGCCTGTAATGAAACCCAGAGATTCTGCTCAGCAGGGACAAAGATAAGAAATGTATCAACTAAATGGATCAATTTAGAACAGTAACAGGGTCGGCGACCCACCCCCCAGGGGTGCTTTAGAAGATGAAAAATGACACTTTACACTTCAATATTAGAAAAACGGTCACATGTAGAAAATAGAAAGTAATTGGAAAAAGTCGTTATTTCTGGTGATCTGTCTGAAAACAACTAGTTGTTTGAAGGTGAACAACCCCTTTAATAGCCGTAGTTAAGCTCAGAAAAATTACAAATAGAAATCTTACCTTTGGCAGAATTTTATGCACTCCATTATTCTAATGACTGAATTATTACATGAAATTTAAGGTCTTATGAAATAGTTTCATAATATAATAACACTGTAATCAATCGCACAGTTTCTTAATTTACTCCTGAAACTGAGAAACATCGCTTGCATCTTTGTGACAGGCTTATGAGAAAAATTAATAAATATGATAAAATAGTAAAATTAGAAAAGTGACCCAATTAAGAATTAAAATGATAAATGTCCCTCATTATATTTGCTGCTAGGGAGCTTAGACCATAACCTTTCTACTAAAAGATTCGACTTTGTTACTCTGACATTGCTCCCTTTATTTCCCCATTTACTAAACTATAAAATGCAGGGCCAGCTTCAGGGTAAACCCTCCCTCCCATGCAAAACATTGTAGTTAATGTCCTCTGCCAATTAAAGAAACTTAAATACCTTTCCATTTAAAGGATACTCACAGGGTCCTATATGTTAATACTCATGTATCTACAGTATATAGTAAGGGTCCCGACAGATGGGGTGCTTTGGCGCAAGAGGGAAATCTTCTCTCCCGTGGGTGACTGAAAATACCTCCCCGTCTGTGTCCATTGGAACTGCTGCATGTAAAACTCTTACGCTTTCCTGATGGGAAAATCAAGACAAACACACCCTTTATCTATCTTAAACCCACTTTAATAGAAAGGGAAATTGGTAGGTATGGTACAGATGGTAATGCTGCACTCATTTTGCTATGTTTAGGGACCCACAGGTGGGTGGTACTTTTGTAAGGGTGTAATGGGTTTATTATGGTTGCCCTCCTTAAAGGGATCCTGTCATCGGAAAACATGTTTTTTTCAAAACACATATGTTAATAGTGCTACTCCAGCAGAATTCTGCACTGAAATCCATTTCTCAAAAGAGCAAACAGATTTTTTTATATTCAATTTTGAAATCTGACATGGGGCTAGACATTTTGTCAATTTCCCAGCTGCCCCTGGTCATGTGACTTGTGCCTGCACTTTAGGAGAGAAATGCTTTCTGCAGGCTGCTGTTTTTCCTTCTCAATGTACTGAATGTGTCTCAGTGGGACCTGGATTTTACTATTGAGTGTTGTTCTAGATCTACCAGGCAGCTGTTATCTTGTGTTAGGGGAGCTGCTATCTGGTTACCTTCCCATTGTTCTGTTGTTTGGCTGCTGGGGGGAAAGGGAGGGGGTGATATCACTCCAACTTGCAGTACAGCAGTAAAGAGTGACTGAAGTTTATCAGAGCACAAGTCACATGACTGGGGCAGCTGGGAAATTGACAATATGTTTAGCCCCATGTCAGATTCCAAAATTGAATATAAAATAATCTGTTTGCTCTTTTGAGAAATGGATTTCAGTGCAGAATTCTGCTGGAGCAGCAATATTAACTGGTTCATTTTGAAAAAAATGTTTTTCCCATGACAGTATCCCTTTAAATATTACAAAACCTGTAGTCCCTGGCTTTGTGTGCATTTTAGAAAACAGTGAGGGTTATTACTATACAAGTTTGCATCTAATATAAAATACAACAGGACCATAGAATACTGTTTCTCATTTCTAATATGTTTGTAATTGTAATAACTGGTATATTATTCCTCATCTAAGGTCCTATTATGCAGCACAACACAAGCAAAGCACAATCTTGTGTTGGCCTGTAACAACATACTTAATATTTAAATCATGTCAAAACAAACACTCGGAACTAAATAAAGAGAATTATTTCCTACAGAGCATGTGATAATTGAAATACAAGCAAATACCCCAGCCTTGAAGCTTTACAATCCATCAGCAGAGCCTGGATCAAGAAAAAAACAAAAACAAATCAAAAACCAGCTTGTATGATATTAACTGGAAAACAATTTCCATCCTGGGAAACGCAAAGCCATCGTAATGTTATTCCTCGCAAACCACTGAAAGAGATTTGCATATTTCCATTATAATTATCCTGATTTGCCTCGGTTCTTCATGCTTTTTTGTGTTCAGTAAAAAAAATTATAAAGGGTACATGTGATAATAAAGCATTATTATATACATAATTGTGAACACATAGGAAATAAAAACACGGTGGTCAACTGTAAAATGCAGTGGCATCAATTATACAAAAACATTCTCATGCACAAAAGGTTCTCCTGTTGCTCAAATTCAGTCTTCTGATGAATGATCACATGTACTTACTGCAATATCTATCCCGAAAATTAAAATATAATATAAGCTTCCTCATACTGAAATAAGAAACTTTCTAAATACAATTAATTAAATATTCTGCATTGTTGCATCTTCACTATCCCTCGGCATCTGTTTCTCTTCATTCTCTCTTCATGCAGAAGTTGGGTGCCAGATAGTCATTGACAGTTAGAGCCAATGGGGCAAATTTACTTACCTCCGAAGTTGCGCCAGGCGAAGTTCACAAAAATCCGAAGTTGTGCTAAGGGAGGCGATAGGTACCGAAGTTGCGCTACCGTCAATTTTTCAAATGTACGATCTTTTTCAGCCTATCACCCTTAAAAAATTAAAAGACGCCAGCGTTTTTTGGCACTTAGAAAAAGTTTCAACTTTTTTTGAAGCAATCCCTATCTACTCTATTGCACTTCGCCTGGTGTGAGGTGGTGAAGGCAAGTCTGGCGCAAGAGGTAACGTTCAGTAAATTCCCCAAATTAGTGAATTAGCGTTGTTACATCGTTTCGCCAAAGCGCAACTTTGTCTGGTGTAAGGGTGCGAAGTATCGCTAGAGTAGGTCCACTTCACTAGCAAATTTACGCCAGCACCCTTTAATAAACTGCCGCAAATTCGCTAGCATGACGTCATTTCCTTACTTCGCCGATTTACTAACTGGCCCTGGCGTAAATTCGCTAGAGAAGTGGACCTACTCTAGCGATACTTCGCACCCTTATGCCAAACGAAGTTGCGCTATGGCGAAGGGACGCTAATTCACTAACTTGCGGATTTTCATGAACGTTAACTCTTGCGCCAGACTTGCCTTCACCACCTCAGACCAGGCGAAGTGCAATAGAGTAGATAGGGATTGCTTTTTGGAAATTTTTTCAAAGTCCCAAAAAACGCTGGCGTCTTTTCCTTTTTTAAGGGTGATAGGCTGAAAAAGATCGTACATTTTTTTGGGGGTACCCTCCTTCCCCCCTACATTTCCTAACTCATGGCACATAAACTACACAGTGGGCTCATGTGTAGGGCAATATAACACGTCTATTCAGTGTCGGACTGGGGTCCCTGGGGCCCACCAGGAAACCTCATCTCAAGGGCCCACCCCCGGTACAAAATAGTGTCCACTAATATCAAAATTAATATTTTTATTTTAAAAAAACTGGAATGGCCATAACAATATTAAATTAAAATAGCAGTTTCATAGTGCAGCACTCGCTCTTTCTGAAAGCACATGACCATCAGCTGACCGCCGATTTTCTACATTTTCCCTTCCCAATCCGCATCATGGTTGGTCACACAACACAACCACATTCCCAGCAACAACAAAAGAAGATTGAGCAAAGCAAAAACCCACAGATGGAGTGAACCCGCAGAGTGGAAACTTGTATTTTAGGTTTTGCCTCTTTAAGGAAGTTTAGTCATTTTGCAGGTCAGGTAGCTGCCAGTACATGCATAATCTAGTATGTATGGTGAAACTTGTCTTATCCTAAATATTTAAGGGAAAATAGAGAGTAGGGAATTGTAAATGTGAAATGAACATAAGTACTGTGATCAAGAGACAGCAGTTTCTTTTAATTTATTTATAGACAAATATTCCTGCCAATATAGAATAGATTATCCTGCATTCAACCCTGTTTATTTACCCATACTGCAGGAAGAAATGCCACTCTAATGAATCATTAAAACCTAATTTCAGATACAGTAGCTTGTCAAATCTAAAAATCCAATAACTTTCTCTTTGTAAAATCGCTACATCTGTATGAAAACTTCAGCTACCATGAGCTCCTGTGACACCGTGCAAGAAGGAAGGCAGAGAGAGAGAGGGAAGAAGGATTTAGTTGCCATCTCTAGCTGTCAATGTGATCTCTAGTTGCTGCTAACAAATGGTGCTGTGCTGACCAGACACGCTGCCAACGGGAGAGAGGAGGACAGACGGGAAGAAGGAGGGAGGCGACAGGGGGTCACAGGGCAACACAGTACATGCAATTTCATGGTCAAATGCAGTGTTTTAAGGGGGGCATCGGAGGGGAGAAACAAGGGGGGAGGTAAAATGAAATACCAGAAATACTTGACTGTGCTGCAGATGGCGATCGGAGTGACTCCTTCCAACAGAGGGTATGTGCTGATTGTGGAGCTGCTTTTGCTGGAGACTTGTGCGAGGGAACAGGACGGGCCAATGATTGTCAGGACAGCCCTTACACTATGGCGAAGATAAACTTGATCATTTCAGAAACCGTACAGGTATTTTAGAAAGATCCTTATTTCAGATTGATGAAGCTTTTATTTAATTTTTTTATTTTCAAGATAATTCCCCTTTACGTTGGCAGCACCTGACTGGGTCCTACTCTTTGGTGGTTCCTGCTTTGTGGTTTTCTAGCAACACAGAAAGATCACTGACGGCCAAGGAATTATAATACACACGAGCCATGAATTTTCTGTAAATAATAGCCATATAAACAGTGCTTAGTGATGTCATTTGCGTCACGTGACTTTCTTAAAACTAGGGATGCACCGAATCCACTATTTTGGATTCAGCCGAATCTTTTCAGCACGATGGATCGTCGGACCACCTTTTTCTGAAAAGGAGCGCAAGTGGAGTTTCGGTAAATTATTTCTTAATAAAAGCCGGGCGATTTTAAAGTTTAACTTGTCTTGGTGGGGTTTTTTTGTGGTATACTAACACATTTTTAAAAAAAAATGTTTGATGTTACTGGTCCTTTAACAATGTCTGGAAAATGAATGTTGGATTTATTTGCAGCAACTTCCACATTTGGGGGCAGATTTATCAAGGGTCGAATATCGAAGTTAAAAATACTTCGACCATCGAATTGGAAAACTTCGACTTCAAATATCGAAGTCGAAGTTTTTTTCATCGAATTTGGGTCGAAGGATTTCAGCGATCGATCGAATGACTTCCAAAAACTTAGAAAAATGTTCTAGAAGTTTCCCATAGGCTAACATACTGTAGCACTTCGGCAGGTTTAATTTGGCGAAGTGTTGAAATCGAAGTTTTTTAATAAAGAGACAGTACGTCGATTATTGAATGATCAAATATTCAAATATTCGAACTATTTTACTTCGAATCGAAGCCGAAGTTGTAGTATCCTTTTCGATGGTTGAAGTATCCAAAAAATTACTTCGAAAATTCCCTTGAATTCAATTCAACTGTTGATAAATCTGCCCCTTGGTGTTGGTTCCGTAACACCGGTACTGTTAGAACTAACAGGATTATTACAAAGACAAATATTGATAAAGTTCAGGCCACAGTCATGAACCGGAGTCTTTACTAACTGGATTCTTATTCCTGACAGCTCACTCCTGTTTCAGTGCTAAAGATCACAGAGGTAGAACAGTGACACTGTGTGGCCATACCTTGTTATTACATTGATCACTTTTTATTTCTTTTTGTTGTATGAAGGAAAATGCTCTGCCATTAACGTGTATATTCTCATTATACAAACACATATAGTGTGGAATATATCTCACACTATATAATAAAGGTCTTCAGTTCAAAACTGCCTGTCACATTTTTTAGTGCCTGCAAACCAGAAAGGAGTTTTGTAATGTACATTCATTATTTATTTTGTTTTAATTCCAAGATATTAAGGGATACATGTACTGTTAATATGAATGAATTTTCTGCTTAGGAAAGGAGAAGAACATCAGAGCAGCCTCTTTCTTTCTCCTGACAACTTCCTTGACTACTTGGTGGTCAGACTGGTGGGAAACTGACCAGCAGGTGGCGCTGTTGTAACAAAATTCATTCATATTAACAGCACATGTATCCCTTAAAGGGATACTGTCATGGGAAAACATGTTTTTTTCAAAATGCATCAGTTAATAGTGCTGGTCCAGCAGAATTCTGCACTGAAATCCATT